>NC_092234.1:27966381-28161381 GCF_036320965.1 Panulirus ornatus | reverse complement strand
ATTGGAGGTGGAAAGATGGAGTGAAAAAGATTTTGTGTGATCGGGGCCTGAACATGCAGGAGGGTGAAAGGAGGGCAAGGAACAGAGTGAATTGGAGCGATGTGGTATACCGGGGCTGACGTGCTGTCAGTGGATTGAATCAAGGCATGTGAAGCGTCTGGGGTAAACCATGGAAAGCTGTGTAGGTATGTATATTTGCGTGTGTGGACGTATGTATATACATGTGTATGGGGGGGGTTGGGCCATTTCTTTCGTCTGTTTCCTTGCGCTACCTCGCAAACGCGGGAGACAGCGACAAAGTATAAAAAAAAAAAAAAAAAAAAATATATATATATATATATATATATATATATATATATATATATATATATATATATATATATATATATATATATATATATATATATATACACCTCCCGTTCCCCCATACCACCCGCCACCTCCCGCGCCAGCAAGGCAGCGCCCAGAACAGAGGACTGGGCCTCTGAGAGAACATCCCCACCCGGCCCCGTTCTCCGCTCCCTCCCCCGGAAGAATTAGAAAAAAAAAAAAAAATATATATATATATATATATATATATATATATATATATATATATATATATATATATATATATATATATATATATATATATATATATATATATATATATATATTTTTTTTTTTTTTTTTTGCTTTGTCGCTGTCTCCCGCGTTTGCGAGGTGGCGCAAGGAAACAGACGAAAGAAATGGCCCAACCCACCCCCTTGCACATGTATATACATACGTCCACACACGCAAATATACATACCTACACAGCTTTCCATGGTTTACCCCAGACGCTTCACATGCCTTGATTCAATCCACTGACAGCACGTCAACCCCGGTATACCACATCGCTCCAATTCACTCTATTCCTTGCCCGCCTTTCACCCTCCTGCATGTTCAGGCCCCGATCACACAAAATCTTTTTCACTCCATCTTTCCACCTCCAATTTGGTCTTCCTCTTCTCCTCGTTCCCTTCACCTCCGACACATATATCCTCTTGGTCAGTCTTTCCTCACTCATTCTCTCCATGTGACCAAACCATTTCAAAACACCATCTTCTGCTCTCTCAACCACGCTCTTTTTATTTCCACACATCTCTCTTACCATTACGTTACTTACTCGATCAAACCACCTCACACCACACATTGTCCTCAAACATCTCATTTCCAGCACATCCATCCTCCTGCGCACAACTCTATCCATAGTCCACGCCTCGCAACCATACAACATTGTTGGAACCACTATTCCTTCAAACATACCCATTTTTGCTTTCCGAGATAATGTTCTCGACTTCCACACATTCTTCAAGGCTCCCAGAATTTTCGCCCCCTCCCCCACCCTATGATCCATTTCCGCTTCCATGGTTCCATCCGCTGCCAGATCCACTCCCAGATATCTAAAACACTTCACTTCCTCCAGTTTTTCTCCATTCAAACTCACCTCCCAATTGACTTGACCCTCAACCCTACTGTACCTAATAACCTTGCTCTTATTCATATTTACTCTTAACTTTCTTCTTTCACACACTTTACCAAACTCAGTCACCAGCTTCTGCAGTTTCTCACATGAATCAGCCACCAGCGCTGTATCATCAGCGAACAACAACTGACTCACTTCCCAAGCTCTCTCATCCCCAACAGACTTCATACTTGCCCCTCTTTCCAAAACTCTTGCATTCACCTTCCTAACAACCCCATCCATAAACAAATTAAACAACCATGGAGACATCACACACCCCTGCCGCAAACCTACATTCACTGAGAACCAATCACTTTCCTCTCTTCCTACACGTACACATGCCTTACGTCCTCGATAAAAACTTTTTACTGCTTCTAACAACTTGCCTCCCACACCATGTATTCTTAATACCTTCCACAGAGCATCTCTATCAACTCTATCATATGCCCTCTCCAGATCCATAAATGCTACATAAAAATCCATTTGCTTTTCTAAGTATTTCTCACATACATTCTTCAAAGCAAACTACCTGATCCACACATCCTCTACCACTTCTGAAACCACACTGTTCCCCAATCTGACGCTCTGTACATGCCTTCACCCTCTCAATCAATACCCTCCCATATAATTTGCCAGGAATACTCAAAAAACTTATACCTCTGTAATTTGAGCACTCACTCTTATCCCCTTTGCCTTTGTACTATATCTGCCACTCTATCATCAAACACATTCAACAAACCTTCAAAATACTCACTCCATCTCCTTCTCACATCACCACTACTTGTTATCACCTCCCCATTTGCGCCCTTCACTGAAGTTCCCATTTGCTCCCTTGTCTTACGCACTTTATTTACCTCCTTCCAGAACATCTTTTTATTCTTCCTAAGATTTAATGATACTCTCTCACCCCAACTCTCATTTGCCCTTTTTTTCACCTCTTGCACCTTTCTCTTGACCTCCTGTCTCTTTTTTTTATACGTCTCCCACTCAATTTCATTTTTTCCCTGCAAAAATCGTCCAAATGCCTCTCTCTTCTCTTTCACTAATACTCTTACTTCTTCATCCCATATATATATATATATATATATATATATATATATATATATATATATATATATATATATATATATATATATATATATATATATATATATATATATATATATATATATATGGAGAAAAACTGGAGGAAGTGAAGTGTTTTAGATATCTGGGAGTGGATCTGGCAGCGGATGGAAACATGGAAGCGGAAGTGGATCATAGGGTGGGGGAGGGGGCGAAAATTCTGGGAGCCTTGAAGAATGTGTGGAAGTCGAGAACATTATCTCGGAAAGCAAAAATGGGTATGTTTGAAGGAATAGTGGTTCCAACAATGTTGTATGGTTGCGAGGCGTGGACTATGGATAGAGTTGTGCGCAGGAGGATGGATGTGCTGGAAATGAGATGTTTGAGGACAATGTGTGGTGTGAGGTGGTTTGATCGATTAAGTAACGTAAGGGTAAGAGAGATGTGTGGAAATAAAAAGAGCGTGGTTGAGAGAGCAGAAGAGGGTGTTTTGAAATGGTTTGGTCACATGGAGAGAATGAGTGAGGAAAGATTGACCAAGAGAATATATGTGTCGGAGGTGGAGGGAACGAGGAGAAGAGGGAGACCAAATTGGAGGTGGAAAGATGGAGTGAAAAAGATTTTGTGTGATCGGGGCCTGAACATGCAGGGGGGTGAAAGGAAGGCAAGGAATAGAGTGAATTGGAGCGATGTGGTATACCGGGGTTGACGTGCTGTCAGTGGATTAAATCAAGGCATGTGAAGCGTCTGGGGTAAACCATGGAAAGCTGTGTAGGTATGTATGTTTGCGTGTGTGGACGTATGTATATACATGTGTATGGGGGTGGGTTGGGCCACATCTTTCGTCTGTTTCCTTGCGCTACCTCGCAAACGCGGGAGACAGCGACAAAGCAAAAAAAGAAAAAAAAAAGAAAAATATATATATATATATATATATATATATATATATATATATATATATATATATATATATATATATATATATATATATATATATATATATATATATCTTTCTTTTCTTTTTCTTTCAAACTATTCGCCATTTCCCGCATTAGCGAGGTAGCGTTAAGAACAGAGGACTGGGCCTTTGAGGGAATACCCTCACCTGGCCCAATTCTCTGTTCCTTCTTTTGGAAAAAAAAAAAAAAAACCGAGAGGGGAGGATTTCCAGCCCCCCGCTCCCTCCCCTTTTAGTCGCCTTCTACGACATGCAGGGAATACGTGGGAAGTATTCTCAATCCCCTATCCCCAGGGATAATAAATATATATATATATATATATATATATATATATATATATATATATATATATATATATATATATATATATATATATATATATATATATATATATATATATATATATATATATATTTATACAGAGAGAGAGAGATAAAAAAAGAGTATTACAGCAAGGTGATATCCACCAAGTAAAAACTAGATGATAATTTGATTTGGATGGAAACTAAAGTAATGTACATCCACAAACCAATCCTCGACGCTGTATATGCAGTACACAAGACTAGTATATTCTACTTTACTTCCTATCTTTCCCTAAGATTAATGTTGCTGCCAAACATCTCGACCTTGGAAAGAAGATGGACTCTGATACAGCATTCCAGATGGTGGTGGCAACGTTCCTTTCTCAAAATCTTACGAAGAAGCTCCCAAAGTGCAACACCAGCCGTGTTTTTGTGGCAGCTTGGCTCGTGTTTGCCTTCATCATAGGGACGGTGTACCGAGGAAACCTCACCGCCGCCCTCACACTACCCAAGTACCCACCACGACCTGAGACCATTGAGGAGTTCGTCAATACCTTCGACAGGTAAGAAACTGAACGTAAAACAGTCTGAGACTTATCGTTATATGTTAGTACAACTTTATGAACACTTATTTCACTTGTTTCTTAAACTTTGCAGGATCACAATGCCACCTTGGGGAAGAGTATGGATTAAATTCTTCCGGGAGTCGGAGTCTGTGGTTTTTAAAACCCTTGCAGAACGTATCACAATCGTGCCCACTGTCTTAGGAGGATTACAAAGGGCTAAGGAAAACAAGTGAGTAATAGACAGACCGTAGGGAGCCATGAAATTCACTCTTTCCCCTGCTGCTCTTTTCCTTCACTTCTGTTCGAAATCATAGCAAAGCTGTTATTCATAATGTCAAATACCCCTCATAAAAAGATTTTGTTACGATATGATCTTCACAGACGAATGTCTCTGGCTCTTAACCCGAAAAAGAAGAAATCTCCGGCAACTTCTCTAACTCAGTATATATTCCCTTGATACAGTCAAAGTCGCTTTTTTCTGCACCTTGTTCTCCTACTGTACTTTGAATGATTCAGTATCTACTCTGCCACATCTTCAGTTGAATCGATATCTTTCCTTTATTTTCTTCGAGCTTGGTCTTCCTAGTACTCCTTCTGTTACAAGTGAGCAAAGCATACCTTCCCTCTTCATAGAGGAGCATGTCTCCTAACTACTTCCGATCCTAGCTAGCCTATTTCGTCTCTGTCTTAAAATGTAGATTTTCCTCTTTTTCTAAGACTGCCTTGATACAGCCTACCCCTAAGATAAAAACCGGTCTTATCTCTCCAGCTATTGACCCATTTCTCTCACTTCGGCGATTTCCAAAGTTTTTGAAATACTAATTTGCTTTCACCCACTTACAATCTACTGGTAGTCTTCTCTCATGTGACTCTACTCTGGCATCTGATGAGGTTTTGGCATAAGTCTTTGCTTTCTAAAGTCCTTTCCTCTGAAATTTTCGCATTTTTCTATACTCAAATTCACGGTGTTCTCCTTAAATAGTCTATTCCGTTAGTCATTGTTGGATTACACTCTCCTTTTTAACAATTGTGGTATCCTCAGGGTTCTATCCTGTCACTTATTATCTCTTTTCTCTTTATTAGCGACTACTTACTTCATCCATTTAATCCTTTTTAACTCACATGTCTCAACTTTCCTACAGCTACGTTCTTCAGTCTCTTTCGCTCTATTTTTCTTGCGTTGAACTTATATCCTTTCGAAATTCGGATTTTTGCAGCATATCTGAGTCGGAAAGCAGTAACCAGATTAACTTCACTGTTACATAATCTTTGCTTCTCTTTACATATCTTTATAGGTTTCCCTCGTTTCCCACCGTTACTTCCCAATGATATAAAAATTATAGGCATAACCACATCCTTCTATCTGTAATGGAAACCCACGCAATGAGCGTGACAAAATAAGCTTCCTAAAAGCCAGGGATCTTATATAGGTGCCATGATTATTTCTCTCATGAGCATTTGGTCCATACCTAAAGGGTTCCATTCTTCCCAGCATGAAATACACTTTCCATATTTGGGATGGTACTTCCTCCATTTCATTCCTACACAGAGCGAGGCCAAAGACTCTTATAAATCCTCAGCTATCACTTCTCTTCCACCACTCCTTCCCGTTTGCCTTCTGTCCATTCTACAGTTAATATTTCGGCCTTTGCTCTTGTGAACTGTCCGCTTGTGTTCCTGTCAGTAAAGCTTGGACTTGTAGCACATTTAAGAGTCAGGTTTCCAACACTCACGGAAATAGCTGATGTCATTCTTTTTTCAGTACTTAGCTTTTGTTTCAAAATATGGTCAGTATAACAGCATTATTTTTTTTGTCTTTCTATAGAAAGATATAGAGCACTAAACAGATATTCTCTTATATGGCACACCATAGGTATCTACACTGGTGCTTGAAACTTTCTTGAAGAAGTACAACGGTCCCATCTCCGCTCCGTTTTGGTCATCAGAAGTGAGAGGCTATATAGTTAGAGATGGCCCTTCAGTAAAGGAGAACCTAACACAGCTCGCATAAGAAGTTTACAAGTTTAAGGATAAGACGTGTCCTCAGTCCACACTTCATATAAGAAGTTTACAAGCAATAGGATAAGAAGTGTCCTCAGTCCAAGGCTGAAAGCTCTATATTGTATTGCTAACTTAGTAGAGGGCCGTTAAGGGGTATGCCAAGGGGTCTTGTTTCTTTAAGTTATGGCAGAATTCATAGAAAGTGACTGTTAAAGGTTTTCAAATTTCTGAACAGGTGATAGTCAATAAAAGCTGCACATATATCTGGGATTTAAAGTTAGCACCAAACCTTCATCCTGTCAACTTGCGGTTCTGGCTGAAGCTATGAGCTCCAGTTATCTGTTTGATTTTGGATCTTTTAACGTCTATATTGGAGAGACATGAAATGTCTTCCTGTCATTAGGGTACTGTGTCTGACGAATGGAAGTACTGATAATGTAAGGGAATAGAGGGATTTAGCCAGCTCAGGGTAGGACTCCCTTCAGAGACTCATAAAGAAATTCATGCGTGCTTTGGATCATACTTCCTCGAGGCTGTTAAATTGTGTGGCGACCTTAGACCAAGAAGGTCTTCCGTTAGGGAGGAATGTGGGAAGGCTGCTGGTGTTAAGATGAGGGAGCCTTTATCAAATTCTGGCAAACTCTTTATTCATAAGTTTAGTTGTCGAACTCTAGCGAGACTTATGTGGCCGGATGACCTCATACATGCCTCTGTGTTACTCTACGGAGGAGCATGTGGCATGTACCCATGAGGTACTCTAAAGAGGCGCATGTGGCACGACATCCTCACATGTACCCCTGTCCTACTCTTGGAAGGCGCATATGGCAGGACGTCCTTACATGTAACTCTGCGTTACTCTAGGGAGGCGCATGTCGAAGGACATCCTCATATGTACCTCTGTTTTACTCGAGGGAGGTGCATGTAGTAGTACTCAATCACATATTCCCTGTGCTACTCTAGGGAGGCGTATGTGGCAGTACGTCCTCACATTTACCCCCGTGTTACTCTAGGGAGGCGTATATGGCAGGATGTCCTCATTTGTACTTCTGTGTTATTCAAAGAGAGCATGTGGTATAACGCCCTCAAATGTACCACTGTGTAACTCCAGGGAGACGCATGTGACAATACGTTCTCAAATATACCTCTGAGTTAATCAAGGGAGGCGTTTGTTATACGACATCCTCACATTTACCAATGTGTTACTCTAGGGAGTTGCATGTGCTTGAACGTCCGCACAAATGCCCCTGTATTACTCTAGGGAGGCGCCTTTTGCAGGACGTCCTCACATACACCTCTGTATTACTCTAGGGGGCGCATGAGGCAGGACATCTTCACAAAATCCCCTAGGGAGGCGCATGTGGCATTACGTCCATACATGAACCTCTGTGTAACTCTAGGTAGGTTCATATGGCAGGAGGTCCTCACATGTGCCTCTGTTTTACTCTAAGGAGGCGTATGTGGCAAAACGGCTTCATATGGACCTATGTGTTACTCTAAGGAGGTGCATGGGGCAGGACGTCATCATATGTGCCACTGTGTTACACAAGGGAGAAGCATGTAGCAGATCGTCTTCACACATACCTCTGCGTTACTCTAGGGAGGCGTATGTCGCAGGACTTCCTCATATTTACCTCTGCAACACTCTCGAGAAACGCACGTGGTAGAACTTCCTCACTCGTACCTCTGTGTTACTCTAGGGAAGTGTATGTCAATGATGTCTTCATATCTAACCTTGTGTTACTCTAGGGAGGCGCATGTGGCAAGAGATCCTAACATGAACCACTGTGTTACTCTAGGTAGGTGTGAGTAGCACTATATACCCATATGTACCCCTGTGTTACTCTCGGGAGGTGCATATAGGAGTAACTCCTTAGGTGGACCCCTGAGTTACTCTACTGATACACCTGCGGCAATACGTCGTCACATATACATCTGTGTTCCTCTAGGGAGGCGCATGTGGCATGACGACCTCATATATTCCACTGTATCCCTCGAAGGAGGTGCATATATCAGGACATCCTCACACGTACCCCTTTGTTAATCTAGGGACTCGCACGTGGCAATACGTCCTGACTTGTAACCCAGTTTTACTCTAGGGAGGCACATGTGGCATGACGTCCTCAATTGTAACTCTGTTTTACCGTACGTCCACACACATACACATGTGTTATCATACGGAGATGCGTGTGGCAGGGCGTCATCACATGTACCTCTGTGTTACTCTAGGGAGGTGCATGTGGCAAGATGTCCTCACATGTACCCCTGTGGTACTCTAAGAAGGCGCCTGGGGCAGAAAGTCCTCGCATGTGCCCCTGTGTTACTCTAGGGAGGTACATATGGCAAAACGTCCTCACCTGTACCCCTGTGTTACTCTTGGGAGGCGCATGTTGCAGGACGTCCTGATATTTACCACTGTTGCTAAAGGGAGGCGCAAGTGCCAAGACGTCTTCATATGTACCACTGTATTACTCTGGGGAGGTGTGGCAGAAACTCCTAATATGTACTACTGTGTTACTCTAGGGAGGCGCATGTGGCAGGACGTCCTCACATTTGCCCCTGTGTTATTCTAAGGAGGCGCATGTAGCAAGATGTACCACTGGATATTCTAGGGAGGTGCATGTTGCAGGAGGTCCTCACATGTATCCCTGTGTTTCTGGAAGGAAGCGCGTGTAGCAGGACTTTCTCATATGTAGCCCTGCGTTACTCTAAGGAGGCGTATGTGGCAGGATATCCTCACATTCACCCCTATGTTATTCTAAGAAGGAGCATGTGGCATGACGTCCTAATACATACCACTGTGTTACTCTAGGAAGGCGCGTGTGGCAGGATGTCCTCACACGTACTTCTGTGTTACGCAAAGAGCTGCATGTGGTATTACGCCCTCAAAGGTACCACTGTGTAACTCTAGGGACACGCATGCGGCAATAAGTTTTCAAACACCTCTGAGTTAATCAAGGGAGGCGTTTGTTATACGACATCCTCACATTTACCAATGGGAGTCGCATGTGCTTGAACGTCCACACAAATGCCCCTGTGTTACTCTAGGGAGGCGCCTTTGGCAGGACATCCTCACATACACCTCTGTATTACTCTAGGGGGCGCATGAGGCAGGACATCTTCATGAAATCCCGTGTTACGCTAGTGCGGTGCATGTGGCACAACGTCCTTCCAGTAAAACAGGGGTACATGTGAGAATGCCCTGCCATTGGCGCCTGTGTTGTAACTCTAGGTGGCGCTACGTCCTAACATATACCTCTGTGTAACTCTGGGTAGGTTCATGTGGCAGGACGTCC
This sequence comes from Panulirus ornatus, assembly GCF_036320965.1. NCBI lineage: Eukaryota > Metazoa > Arthropoda > Malacostraca > Decapoda > Palinuridae > Panulirus > Panulirus ornatus. The sequence continues at coordinate 28,151,709 of NC_092234.1, read as the reverse complement.
TCACATATACCATTGTGTTACTAAGAGGGAGGCGCATGAGGCATGACGTTCGCACTTGTACCACTGCTTTACTCTAGGGAGGCCTCTGTGACAAGACGTCCACATATGTACCTTTGTGTTACTCTGGGGAGATACGTGTGGCAGGGCGTCATCATATATACCTGTGTTACTCTAGGGCGGTACATGTGGCAGGACGTCCTCACACGTGCCCCTGTGGTGCTCTAGGGAGGTGCCTGCGGCAAAACGTTCTCACAGGTACTCTAGGGAGGTACATGTGGCAGGACATCGCAACATGTGCCCTTGTGTTACTTCAGGGAGGTACATGTGGCAGGACGTCTTCACATGTACCGCAGTTTTGCTCTAGGGAGGCGCAAGTGAAAATGACGTCATCATATGTACCACTGTGTTACTCTAGTGGAGCTCAAGTGGCAGGACGTTCTCACATGTGCCCCTGTGTTATTCTAAGGAGGCACAAGGCAGGACGTCCTCACATGTACCCTTGTGTTACTCTAGGAAGGTGCATGTGGCGAGATGTCATCAATGTACCACTGTGTATTCTAGGAAGGTGCATGTTGCGGGATGTCCTCACATGTGCCCCTATGTTACTCTACGGAGGCGCCAGTGGCAGGGCATTCTCACATGTGCCCCTGTTTTACTTTATGGACGTATATGTTATAAGACGTCCTCACATGTGTCCCTACGTTACTTCAACAGGGTCCATGTGGCAAGACATCCTCACTTGTACCGCTGTTACTCTGGGTAGATGCATGTGGCAAGATGTCATTAATGTACTATTGTATATTCTAGAGGTATATATTGCAGGACGTCCTCACATATGCCCCTGTGTCATTCTCAGGAGGTACATGTGGGAGAGTGTCCTCATATGTACTCTAGGGAGGCGCATGTGGCAAGATGTCATCAATATACCACTGTGTATTCTAGGGAGGTGCATAATGCAGGAGGTCCTCACATGTACTGCTGTCTTTCTGTAGGGAAACGCATGTAGCAGGACGTCCTCATATGTATCCCTGTGATACTCTAAGGGAGCGTATGTGGCATGATATCCTCATATGCACCCCTTTGTTACTTTAGGGAGGCGAATGTGGCATGACGTCCTAATATGTACCACTGTGTTACTCTAGGGAGGCACATGTGAAAGGACGTCCTCACTTGTGCCCCTGTGTTAATCTAAGGAGGCGCTTGTGGCCGAACGTCTTCACATCTTCCCCATTGCTACTCTAGGGAGACGCGTGTGGCAGGACGTCCTCAAATATATCTTTGTTTTACTTTAGGGAAGCTTAGGTGGCATGACATACTCAAATTTACCCCTGTCTATGTGGGACGTATATGTGGCAGGACGTCCTCACATGTGCCCCTACACTACTCTGACAAGGCTCATGTGGCGAAATGTCCTCACCTGTACCCCTGTGTTACTCTAGGTAGGTGCATGTGACAGGATGTCCTGATATGTACCAATGTTACTCTAGATAGGTGCATGTGGCATGAGATCCTAATATGTATTACTGTGTTTCTCTGGGGAGGCGTATGTGGCAGAATGTCTTCACATGTGCCCCTGTGGTATTCTAGGGAGGGCCTATGGTATAACGTTCTTACAGGTACCCTTGTGTTACTCTAGAGACGTACATGTGGCAAGAAGTCTTCATAAATGCCCCTACGTTACTCTAACAAGGCGCATATGTCAAGACGTCCTCACTTGTACCCTTGTGTTACTCTAGGGAGGCGCATGTGGCAGGACGTCCTAATATGTACCACTGTGTTACTCTAACGAGGCGCAAGTGGCAGGACGTCCTCACATATGCCCCTGTGTTATTCTAAGAAGGCACATGTGACATGACATCCTCACAGTTGTCCCTCTAGGAAGGCGCGTGTGGCATGACGGCCTTAATTTGTATCTCTGTTTTACTGTAGGGAGGAGCCTGTGGCAGGACGTCCACATATATACCTATGTGTCACCAGAAGGAGATGCGCGTGGCAGGGCGTCATCATATGTAGCTCTGTGTTACTCTAGGGAGGCGCATGTGGCAAGATACCATCAATATACCACTGTGTATTCTATTGAGATGCATATTGCAGGACCTCACATGTGTTTCTGTAGGGAAGTGAATGTAGCAGGACTTCCGCATATGCATGTCTGTGTTACTCTAAGGAGACATATGTAGCTGGATATCCTCACATGCACCCCTGTGTTACAATAATGAAGCGCATGTGGCATGACGTCCTAATGTGTACCACTGTGTTACTCTAGGGAGGCGCATGTGGAAAGACGTCCTCACATGTGCCCCTGTGTTAATCTAAGGAGGCGCATGTGTTACTATCGGGAGGACCATGCAGCAGGACGTCCTTAAAAGTAGCTCTGTTTTACGCTAGGGAAGCTCCCATGGCAGGACATCCTCAAATTTACCCGAGTCTCTCTAGGGAGGTGCATGCGGCAGGACTTCCTCGTATGTACCTCTGTGTTGCTTTAGGGAGGCGCTTATGGTAGAACGTCCACACATGTACCCCTGTGTTACTCTAGGGAGATATTTGTGGCATGGCGTCATAACATGCACATCTGTACTACTCTATGGATGTGCCTGTGCAGGATGTCATCACATGTCCCCCTATGTTACTTCAGGGAGGTGCATGTGGCTAGACGTCTAGATATGTACCAATGTGTTACTCAAGAGAGACGCATGTGGCTGGATGTCCTTACATGTGCCCCTACGTTACTCTAACAAGGCCCTTGCGGCAAGACGTCCTTACCTGTACCCCTGTATTACTCTAGGTAGGTGCATGTGGCAGGATATCCATATATATACCACTGTGTTACTGTAGATAGGAGCATGTGGCATAAAATCCTAACATGTACCACTGTGTTTTTCTAGGGAGGCGCATGTGGCAGGATGTTCTCACATGTGCCCCTGTGGCATTCTAGGGAGGGCCTGTGGCAGAACGTCCTTACAGGTACCACTCTGTTATTCTAGGGATGTACATGTAGCAAGCCTCATATGTGCCCCTACGTTACTCTAACAAGGCGCATATATCAAGACGTCCTCACTTGTACCCCTCTTTTACTCTAAGGCGGCGCATGTGGCAGGACGTCCTAATATGTACCACTGTATTATTCTAACAAGGCGCAAGTGGCAGGACGTCCTCACATTTACCCCTTTGTTCTTCTAAGGAGGTACATGTGGCAGGAAGTCCTTAAAGTTACCCCTGTGTTACTCTAGGGAAGCGCGTCCTCATTGCACCTCTGTTTTACTGTAGGGAGGAGCCTATGGCAGGACGTCCACACATATACCCATGTGTTACCCGAGGGAGATGCGTGTGGGAGGGTGTCATATGTATCTCTGGGGAGGTGCATGTTTCAGGATATTCTCACATGTACCCCTGTGGCACTCTAGGAAGGCGCATGTAACAGACTGTCCTCACATGTACCTCTATGTTACTCTAGGGAGGCGCATGTGGCAGGACTTCCTGATATGTACCACTAGCTACTCTAGGGAGGCTCAAGAGCAAGGACGTCCTCATATGTACCACTGCGTTACCCTAGGGAGGCGCAAGTGGCAGGATGTCCTCACATGCGATCCCTGTGTTATTCTCAGGGGTTACATGTGGGAGGGCGTCCTCACATGTACCCTTGTGTTACTCCAGGGAGGCGCATTTGGCAAGATGTCATCAGTATAACACTGTGTATTCTATCAAGGGGCATGTTGCAGGACGTCCTCACATGTACCCCCTGTGTTTCTGTAAGGAAGCGCGTGTAGCAGGACTTTCTCATATGTACCATTGCGGTCCAGTAGGGAGGCGCATGTGGCAGGACGTCCTCACTTTTGCCCCTGTGTTATTCTAAGGAGGCACATCTGGCAAGATGTCATCACTGTACCACTGTGTATTCTAAGGAGGTGCATGTTGCAGGAGGTCCTCACATGTACCACTGTGTTTCTGTAGGGAAGCCCGTGTAGCATATGTCCTCATATGTACCCCTGCGTTACCGTAAGGAGGCGTATGTGGCAGGATATCCTCACATGCACCCCTGTGTTATTCTAGGGACGAGTATGTGGCATGACGTCCTAATATATACCACTGTTTTACTCTAGGGAGGCGCACGTGGCAGGATGTCCTCACGTGTGCCCTTGTGGCATTTTACGGAGGCGCAGGTGGCAGAAAGTTCTCACATGTACCTGTGTTACTCTAGGGAGGTACTTATGGCAAGACATCCTCACATGTGCCCTTACTTTACTCTAACAAGGCGCATATGTCAAGATGTCCCCACTTGAAATCCTCTGTTATTCTAAGGAGGCGCATGACGTCTAATATGTACCACTGTGTTACTCTAGAGAGGCGCATATGGCAGGACGTCCTTACTTATACCTCTCTGTTACTCTAGGAAGGCGCATGAGGAAGCACATCCTCATATGTACCTCTGTTTTACTCGAGGGAGACACATGTGGTAGTACTCAATCAAATATACACCTGTGTTACTCTAGGGAGGCGTATGTGGCAGTACGTCCTCACATTTACCCCCGTGTTACTCTAGGGAGGCGCATGTGGCAGGATGTCCTCATATGTACTTCTGTGTTATTCAAAGAGAGCATGTGGTAAAACGCCCTCAAATGTACCACTGTGTAACTCCAGGGAGACGCATGTGACAATACGTTCTCAAATATACCTCTGAGTTAATCAAGGGAGGGGTTTGTTATACGACATCCTCACATTTACCAATGTGTTACTCTAGGGAGTCGCATGTGCTTGAGCGTCCACACAAATGCCCCTGTGCTACTCCAGGGAGGCGCCTTTGGCAAGATGTCCTCACATACACCTTTGTATTACTCTACAGGGGCGCATGAGGCAGGACATCCTCACAAAATCCCCTCTGTTACTTTAGGGAGGTGCATGTAGCACTACGTCCTTACATGTACCTCTGTGTAGCTCTAGGTAGGTTCATGTGGCAGGACGTCCTCATTTGTGCCTTTGTGTTAACCTAAGGAGGCGCAGTTGGCAGGACGTCATCATATGTGCCACTGTGTTTCTCAAGGGAGATGCACGTGGCAGGGCGTCTTCACATGTACTTCTGCGTTACTCTAGGGTGGCGTATGTCGCAGGTGTTCGTCCTATTTACCTCTGTAACACTCTCGAGAAGCGCATGTGGCAGAAACTACCTCACACGTACCTCCATGTTACTCTAGGGAGGTGTGTGTCAATGATGTCTTCATATTTACCCCTGTGTTACTCTAATGAGGCGCATGTGACAGCACATCCTCAAATGTGCCCCTCTATCACTCTAGGGAAGCTCTTGTGGCAAGAGGTCCTCATATGTACCCATATGTTACTCCAGGGAGGGATATTTGACAGGACGGCCTCTCATGTACCCCTCTCTTCCTCTAAGGAGGAACATGTGGCAGGAATTCCTTACACGTAAGCCTGTGTTACTCTAAATGGATGCATGTGGCAGGATGTTCTCATATGTACCATTATGTTCCTCCAGGGACGCGCGTGTAACAAGACATCCTCATACATACCCCTGTATTACTCTCGGGAGGAGCAGGTAGCAAGTCGTCCTCACATATACCATTGTGTTGCTAAGAGGGAGGCGCATGAGGCATGACGTTCGCACTTGTACCAGTGTTTTACTCTAGGGAGGCCTCTGTGACAAGACGTCCACATATGTACCTTTGTGTTACTCTAGGGAGGTACATGTGGCAGGACGTACTCACATATGCCTCTGTGGTACTCTAGGGAGTTGCCTGTGGCAGAACGTTCTCACAGGTACCCCTGTGTTATCCTAGGTAGGTACATGTGGTAGGACGCCCTCACATATTCCCCTGTGTTATTCTCAGGAGGTACATGTGGGAGGGTGTCCTCACATATACCCCTGTGTTACTCTAGGGAGGTGCATGTGGCAAGATATCATCAATACACCAATGTGTATTCCATTGAGATGCATGCTGCAGGACGTCCTCAAATGTGTTTCTGTAGGGAAGCGAGTGTAGCAGGACTTCCGCATATGTAAGTCTGTGTTACTCTAAGGAGGCGTATGTGGCTGGATATCCTCACATGCACCCATGTGTTGCTATAATGACGCGCATGTGGAATGACGTCCTAATGTGTACCACTGTGTTACTCTAGGGAGGCGCATGTGGAAGGACGTCCTCACATGTGCTCCTGTGTTAATTCAAGGAGGCGCATGTGGCCGGACGTCGTCACATCTACCCAAGTGTTATTCTAGGGAGATATCTGTGGCAGGGCGTCATGACATGTACATCTGTATTACTCTAGGGAGGTGCGTGTGCAGGATATCCTCAGATGTCTCCCTGTGTTACTTTAGGGAGGCGCATGTGGAATGACGTCCTCACTTGTACCTCTGTTTTACTGTAGAGAGGAGCCTGCGGCAGGACGTCCACACATGTACCCATATGTTACACTAGGGAAATGCTTGTGGCAGGATGTCCTCAAATGTGCCCCTGTGGTATTCTAGGGAGGTACATGTGGTAAAACCTTCTCACAGCTACCTTTCTGTTAGGTAAATGTGGCAAGACGTCCATATATGCTCCCCTACGTTACTGTAACAAGGAATATATGTCAAGGTGTCCTCACTTGTACCACTATGTTACTCTAGGGCGCGAATGTGGCAGGACGTCCTCACATATGACTCTGTGTTATTCTAAGGAGGCACATGTGGCAGGACGTCCTCAAAGTTACCCTTTTGTTACTCTAGGGAGGCGCATGTGACAAGACGTCATCAATGGACGACTGTCTTATTCTAGGGAGATGCATGTTGCAGGAGGTCATTACATGTACATGTACCCCTGTGTTACTGCGTGTGGCAGGACTTCCTCGCATGTACCCTAGTTTTACTCTAAGAAGGCTTATTTGGCAGGACGTCCTCACATGCACCCCTGTGTTAATCTAGGGGGGCGCATGTGGTAAAACGTCCTCATATTAACCCCTGTGTTACTCTAAGGAGGCTCATGTGGCAGGACGTTCTCATATTTACTCGTCTGTTACTCTAGAGAGGAGCATGTGGCAGGACAGATTCACATGTGCCTCTACTTTACTGTAGGAAATTGCCTATGGCAGGACATCCTCAAATGTACCCTTACGTTTCTCTAAGGATGTGCATGCGGTAGGACGTCCTCACATGTGCCCCTGTGTTATTCTAAGGAGGCGCATGTGGCTGGACCTCCTAACTTGTATCCCTGTGTTACTCTATGGAGGTGCATGTGGCAAGACGTCCTCACATGTACCTTTGCGTTACTCGAAGGAAGCACCTATTGCATAAAGTCCACATATGTACCCTTGTGTTACTCTAGGGAGATTCTTGTGGCAAAGCATCCTCACATGTACATCTGTGTCACTCTAGGGAAGTGCTTATGGCAGGATTTCCTCACATGTGCCCTTGTATTATTCTAATTCTAATAGGGACCTGTAGCAGGGCATCCTCAAATGTACCCTTGTGTTTCTCTAATGAAATGCATGCGGTAGGACGTCCTCACATGTACCCCTATGTTACTCTAAGGAGGCGCAAGTGGTTGGACCTCCTCTCTTGTACCTCTCTGTTTCTCTAGGGAGGCGCATGTGGCAGGAAGTCCTCACATATACCCCTTTGTTACTCTAGGGAGGCGCCTATAGCAGAACGTCCACACAAGTACTCCTGCATGTGGCAGGGCGTCCTCACATTTGCGTCTGTGGTATTCTAGGGAGGTGCGTATGGCAGATTGTCCTCAAATGTATCCCAATGTTACTCTATGGGGGTACATATGGCAGAACATTCTCACATATACCCCTGCTTTATTCTAGGGTCGTACAGTTGGGAGGAGGTCTTCACATGTGTCTCTAAGTTACTCTAACAGTGCGCATGTAGCAAGACTTCCTCACTTGTACACCTGTTCTACTCTATGGAGGTGCATGTGGCAGGATGTCCCCAAATTTAATACTTTGTTACTCTAGAGAGGCGCAAGTGGTGGGACGTTATCACATGTGCCACTGTGTTACTCTAGGGAGGAGCATTTGGCAAGACGTAATCAGCGTACCGCTGTGTTGTCCTAGGGAGATGCATGTTGTAGGACGCCCTCAAATGTAACCCAGTGTTTCTCTACGGATGAGTGTGTAGCAAGACTTCCTCACATGTACCCCTGTATTAATCTAAGGAGGCGTATGTGTCAGGACGTCCTCACACGTGCCCTTGCATTACTCTAAGGAGGCTCATTGCAAAAGGTCCTCACATGAACCCCTGTGTTACTCTAGGGAGAAGCATCTGGCTGGACGTTCTCGCAAGTACCTCTGTGTTGCTCTAGGGAGGCGTATCTGGCATAATATTACCACATGTGCCTCTGTGTTGCGCTAAGGAGGTGCCTGTGGCAGGACGTCCTCAGATATGCCCCTGGAATATTCTAAGGAGGTGCATGTGGCAACACGTCTTCACATATACCCCTGTGTTCCTCTAGGGAGGCGCCCGTGGCCATAGGTCTTAACATGTGCCCCTGTGTTACTCTAAGGAGGTGCATGTGGCAGGACGTCCTTATATGTACCACTGTGTTATTCTAAGGAGGCATATGTGGCAGGACGTCCCCACATGTACCCATGTGTTACTCTAGGGAGGGGCATGTGGCAGGACATCATCATAAGTACTTTTGTGTTACTCGAAGAGGGGCATGTGGAAGTACGCCCTAAAATGTACCCCTGTGTTACTCTAGGGAGACCCATTTGGCAGTACGTCTTTAAATGTATCTCTGTATGTCTAGGGAGGCTTTTCTTGTACATTTACCCTTGTCACTCTAGTGAGGCGCATGTGCTAGAATGTCTTCACATATGCCCTGTGTTACTCTAAGGAAGCGCCTGTTTCAAGACTTCCTAACATATACCTCTGCGTTACTCTATGGGAGCGCATGAGTCAGGATATCCTCACGTAATGTGGCGCTACGTCCTTACATGTGCCTCTGTGTAACTTTAGGTAGGCTCATGTGTAAGGATGTCCTCATATGTGCCTCTGTGTTACCCAAAGGAGTCGTATGTGGCAGAACGTCTTCAAATGTACCTCTGTGTTACTCAAAGTAGGCGCATGTGGCAGGAAGTCCTCCTATGCGCCACTGTTACAGGAGGAAGATTGATGTGGAAGAAAGTCCTTACACGTACCTCTGCGTACCTAGGCGGGTGTATGTCGCAGGACTTCCCCATATTTACCTCTTTGCTGCTCTCGAGAGGCGTATGTGGTAGAACTTTCTCACATGTACCCCTATGTTACTGAAAGGAAGCGCATATGGCAGGAATTCTTCACATATGCCCCAGTGTTACTCTAGGAAGGCAAATTTGGCAGTACGTCCTAACACGTACCTCTGTGTTACTCTAGGGAGGTGTATGTCAAGAATGTCTTCATATTTATCTCTATGTTACTCATGGGAGGCACATATGGCAGCACATCCTCAAATGGAGGCGCTTGTGGCAGGAGGTACTCATATATACCCGTGTAACTCTGGGGAGACACGTGGCAGGACCTCCCCACACGTAACCCTGTGTTACTCTAAGGAGGTGCATGTGGCAGGATTTTCTCACATGTACCCATGTGTTATTCTAGTTAGGAGTGTGTAGCAGGACGTCCTCACATGTGCCGCTCTGTTATTCTCGGGAGGTGCATTTTGGAGCACTTCATCACGTAGACCCCTGTGATACTCTAGGGAGGCGCCTGTGGCAGTACGTCTTCACGTATACATCCGTGTTACTCTAGGGAGGTACATGTGCCAGGATGTCCTTACATATGCCACTCTGTTCATCGAAGGAGGTGCATGTTCAGGACATCCTCACACGTACCCCTGTGTTAATCTAGAGAGGCGCATGTGGCAAGACGTCCTCAAATGTAATTCTATATTACTCTAGGAATGTGCAAGGGGTAGGACGTCTTCACATGTGCCCCTGTGTTACTCTAAGGAGGCTCATGTGGCATGAGGTCCTCGTATATACCCTTCTGTTACTCTAGGGAGATGCATGTTGCAGGAGGTCCTCACATGTTCCTCTGTGTTACTCTAGGAAGGCGCCTTTGGCAGGACGTCTACACATATACCCCTGTGTTACTGTAGGGTGATGCTTGTGGCAGGACGTCCTCACATTTACCTCTGTTACTCTAGGGGAGTTGCATGTGGCAGGATATCCTAACGTGCCCCTGCGGAACTCTAAGGAGGTGCCTGTAACAGGACGTTCTCACATGTACCCCTCTGTTGCTTTAGGGAGGTACATGTGGCAGAACGTCGTCACATGTGCCCCTACGTTCTACTCACAAGGAGCACGTGGCAAGATGTCCTCGCTTGTACCCCTGTGTTATTCTAGTGAGGCGCATGTGGCAGGACGCCCTTACATGTGCCCTGTGTTATTCTAAGGAGGCAGATGTGGCAGGATGTCCCCACATGTACCCCTGTGTTACTTTATGGAGGCTCATGAGGTAAGACGTCTTTAATGTACCGATGTGTTGTTCTAGAGAGGAGCATGTTACAGGATGTCCTCACATGTAACCCTGTGTTTTTCTAGGGATACACGTGTGGTAGGACTTCCTCACATGTACCCCTGTCTTACTCTATGGAGGCTTATGTGGCAGAAAGTCCTCACATGTACCTCTGTTTACTTTAGGAAGGTGCATGTGGCAGGATGTTCTCATATGCGCCACTGTGTTACTCTAAAAAGGCTTATGTGGCAGGACGTCGTCACATGTTCCCCTGTGTTACTCCAGGGAGACCCAAGTGGTATGACGGCCGCACATTTACCCCTGTGTTACTCTCGGGAGGAGCATGTGTCAGGACTCCTCATATGTAACTCTGTGTTACTCTAGGGAGGAACATGTACCAGGACGTCATCAAATGTACCTCTGTGTTACTCTAGGGAGGCGAATGTGGCAATACGTCCACACATGTACCCCATTTGTTACTCTAGGGAGATGTTTGTGGCAGGACGTCCTAACACGTACCTCTGTGTTACTCTAGGGAGGCGCCTGTGGCAGAACGTCCACATACGTACCTCTCTGTTACTCTCGGGAGATGCTTGTGGCACAGCGTCTCCACATGTACCTTTGTGTTACTCTTGGGAGGAGCTTGTAGAAGACGTTCTCACATGTACCCCTGTGTTACCTAAGGGAGGTACACGTGACAGGAGGTCCTCACATGTACCCCTGCTTTACTCTCACAAGGCGCATGTGGCGAGACGTCCTTACTTGTACCTCTGTGTCACTCTAGGAAGGCGCATGTGGCATGACGTCTTTACTTCTACTCCTGTGTTCCTCTAGGGATACGCGTGTGGCAGGACTTCCTCACATGTGCATCTGTGTTTCTCTAGGGAGGCGTATGTGGCAAGACTTCTTCACATGTACCACTCCAATACTCACAAAGAAATTGGGTCGCACAATTACTGTATAGCCACGATCAACTCTGAGGATATTTTTCCCCCTTCTACCTCTGATCTTTGGAACCTTTGGCTTTTCAATGTGTTTCCTTACAGTTTCAATTATTCTAGGAAGGTGCTTGTGGCAGGACCTCCTCACAAGTACCTCACTATTACTCTAGGGAGGCGCATGTGATATTATGCCCTCACATGTACCCCTCTGTTTCTCTAGGGAGTCGCGTGTGGCAGTACTTCTTCCCATGTACCTCTGTTTTACTCTAAGGAGAGGTATGTTGCAGGACGTCTTCACATTTACCCCAGTATTTCTCTAGGAAGGCGCTTGTGACAAGACATCCTCACTTGTACCATTGTGCTACTCTAGAGAGGCGCATGTATCAGGAAGTCCTCACATGTACCTCTGTGTTTTTCTAGGGAGGTGAATGTGACAGGACGTTATTGCATGTACCTCTGTGATGCTCTAAGGAGGTGCCTGTTGCAGGACGACCGCATATTTGCCCCTTTGATACTCTAGGGAGGTGCATGTGGCAGCACGTCTTCATATGTACCCTCTGTTGATCTAATGAAGCGCATGTGGCAGAAGTTCAAGCGTACCCCGGTGTTACTCTAGGGTGGCGTGTGTGGCAGGATGTCCTCACATATACCTCTGTATTACTTTCGGTAGGTGCATATGTCAGGACGTCCTCACGTGTAAACCTGTCTCGTTCTAGGGAGGCGCATATGGCATGATGTCCTCACGTGGACCTCTGTGTTACTCTAAGGAAGTGCATGTGGGAAAATACCCTCATATATACTTCTACGTTACTCTTGGGAGACGCATGTTGGAGGACATCCTCACATGTACCCCTGTGTTACTGTAAGAAGGCGCAATTGGTAGGACCTCCTCACACGTACCCGTGTTACTCTGAGGTGCATGTAGCAGGATGTTCTCATATGTATCCCTGTGTTGCTCTAGGGATTCGCGAGTGTAAGGTGGACCTAATATGTACCCCTGCGTTACTTTGCGTCGGAGTGTGTAGCACGACGTCCTCGGACATGTACCCCTGTCTTACTCTCGGGAGGTGCATGTGGCAGTACCTACTCACGTGGACCCCTGTATTATTCTAGGGAGACACCTGCGGCATTACGTCCTCATGTATACATCTGTGCTACTCTAGGGAGGCGCATGTAGCAGGACGCCTTCACATGTTCCCTTGTATTACTCTATTGAGTCGCAATTGGCAGGACGTCCTCATATATGCAAATGTGTTCCTCGAATGAGTGCATGTGTCAGGACATCTTCACAAGTACCCCTTTGTCAACCTTAGTAGGCACGTGTGGCAGGACGTCTTCATTTGTACCCCAGTGTTACTCAGGGGAGGCGTATGTTGCAGGACGTCCTCACATGTACCCCTGTGTTACTCGAGAGAGGTGCTTGTGGCTAAAAGCCTTCACATGTACCCCTGCGTTATTCTAGGGAGGCGCATGTGGCAGGACGGCCTCATATGTGTCACTGTGTTACTCTAAGAAGGACGTCTTCACATGTGCCCCTGTGTTATTCTAAGGAGGTGCATGTTTCAAGACGTCACACATGTACTCTTATGTTACTCTAGGGAAGTGCATGTGGCAAGACGTCCTCAATGTACCCGCTATAGTGTTCTGGAGAGGTGCTTGTTGTAGGACGTTCTAACATTTAACCCTTTATTTTTCTAGGGATGCTCTTGTGGCAGGACTTCCGCACATGTGCACCTTTGTTTCTCTGGGGAGGCTCGTGTGGCTGGACGTCTTTACATGAACCCCTGTGCTCCTCTATGTAGATGCCTGAGGGAGGACGACCTCATGAGTACCCCTCTGTTACCTTAGGGAGGCGCATGCTATAGGGAGGCGGGAGTGTAAGGAGGTCCTAACATATGCCCTGTGTTACTTTGGGTAGGCGTGTGTAGCAGGACGTTCTCACATGTACCCCTGTGTTACTCTCGAGAGGTGCATGTGGCAGTACCTCATAACGTGGAACCCTGTATTAATCTAGGGAGGCACCTGTGCCAGTACGTCCTCACGAATACATCTGTTTCACTCTAGGGAGGCGTACGTGGCACGACGTCCTCACATATGCCAATGTGTTCCTCGAAGAAAGTATGTGTGTCAGGACATCCTTACACGTACTTCTGTGTTGATTTAGGTAGGCGCCTGTGTCAGAATGTACTCACATGTACCCCTGTGTTACTTTAGTTAGGTTTATGTTGAAGGACGTCTTCACAAATTCCCCTGTGTTACTCTAGGGAGGCGCCTGTGGCAGTATGTCCTCATAAATACATGTTTCACTTTAGGGAGGGTTATGTTGTAGTACGTCTTCATATGTTCCTATGTATTACTCTAGGGAGGCGCATGTGACAGGACATCCTCACATATGCCAATGTGTTCCTCGAAGGGGGTACGTGTGTCAGGACATCCTCAAATGTACTCCTGTTGATTTAGGTAGGTGTCTTTGCCAGAACTTACTCACATGTACCCCTGTGTTACTTGTTGCTTAAGTTAGGTTTATGTTGTAGGACGTCTTCACATGTTCCCCTATGTTACTCTATGGAGGCGCCTGTGGCAGTAAGTCTTCACAAATACATCTGTTTCACTCTAGAAGGGTGTGGTAGGACGTCTTCAAATGTTCCCCTGCGTTACTCTAGGGAGGCGCATGTAGCAGGACGTCTTGAAATGTGCGCTTGTGTTACTCTAAGAGGATGCATGTGGCATGACGATGTCACATTTATCCTTGCTGTTGCTATAGGGAGGAGAATGTGGCAGGACTTCCTCATATGTATCTCTGCGTTACTCTAGGGAGGTGCATGTGATAGGACGTTATCACATGTACCCCTGTGTTGCTGTTGGGAGGCGCCTGTAGCAGAAGGTCCTCAGTTATGCCCCTGTAATACTCTAAGGGGTGCATGTGGCAACACGTCTTCACATGTACCCTCTGTTGCTCTTATGAAACGCATGTTGCAGAATGTCGTCACCTATACCCATGTGTTACTACAGTGCGGCGGTTATGGCAGGACGTCCACATGTAAGTCTCTGTGTTACTCTCGGTAGGTGCATATGACAGGATATCCTCACATGTAACCCTGTGTCGCTCTAAGAAGGCGCATGTGGCAGTACGTCCTCACGTGGACCCCTGTGTTACTTTAGGGAAGCGCATGTGGCAAAACGTCCTCACATATACCTCTAGGGAAGCGCATCATGGAGGACGTCCTCAGATATACCCTAGTGTTACTCTCGGGAGGTACATTTGGCTGGACTTCATCACATGTACCTTTGTATTATTCTATGGAGGCGTATGTGGCAGGACGTCATCACGTGTACTCCTGTGTACTATAGGAATGCGCATGTTGCAAGGCATCCTTACAGGTGCCTCTGTTTTACTATAGGGAGGCGCCTGTGGCAGGACTCCATCAAATGTACCCCTGGGTTACTCTACGGAGGCGCATGTAGCAGGACGTCCTCACATGTGCCTCTGTGCTACTCTATGGAGGGAGATTTGGCTGGGCCTCCTCACATGTACCCCTCTTTACTCTAGGAAGTGTCATGTCGCAGGATGAACTTACATGCAACCCTGTGTTACTCTTGGGAGGTGTATGCTGCAGGACGTCCTCACACATACCCCTGTGCTTCTCTAGGAATGCGAGTGTGGGAGGACTTCCTCACAAATTACCCCTGTGTTACTCTAAGGAGGCGCATGTGGCATGTACCCCTATGTTACTCTAGTTAGGTGTATGTGGCAAAACGTCCTCACGACCTTACCTGTACCCTTATGTTACTCTCGGGAGGCACGTTTTGCAGGATGTTCTCACATGTGACCCTCTGATACTCTAGGGAGGTCCATGTGGCATGACGTCTTCACTTGTACCTCTGTGTTACTCAAGGGAGGCGCCTGTGTCAGAAAGTCTTCGTATGTACCCCTGTGTTACCCTAAGAAGGTAGACGTGGCAGGACGTCCTCAAATGTGCCCCTACGTTACTCTAGTGAGGTGCATGTGGGAAAACGTCCACACTTGTATCCCTGTGTTACTTTAGGGAGGCGCATGTGGCAGGACGTACTCGTATGCACCACTCTGCTACTCTAGGGAGGCGCAAGCGGCAGGATGTCCTCATATGTACCCTTGTGTTCCTTTAACGAGGCACATGTGGCAAGACGTCCTCAATGTAACGCTGTGTTATTCTAGGTAAGTGCATGTTGCAGGACATCCTCACATATACACTTTTGTTTCTCTAGGAATGCGCGTGTGGGAGGACTTCCTCACATGTACCCCTGTATTACTCTAAGGAGGCGTATGTGGCAGGACGTCCTCAAAAGTACCCCCGTGTTACTCTAAGGAGGTGCATGTGGCAAGACGTCCTCACGTGAACCCCTTTGTTACTCTAGGGAGGACCATGTGGCAGCACGTCCCCACATGTGGCTTGTACCTTGTGTTCCTATAAGTAGGCGCATGTGACCGGATGTCGTCACATGTACCCCTATGTGGGAGCAGGTCCTTACCTGTGTTACTCTCGGGAGGAGCATGTGGTAGGAGATCCTCACTTGTACATCTGTTTTACTCTTGTAAGACACCCGCGGCAGGACATCCTCAAGTTTACCCTTGTGTTACCCTAGTTAGGTGCATGCGGTGGGACGTCCTCACATGTGCCCCTGTGTTACTCTAGGGAGATAGATGCTTGAGGCAGGGCGTTCTTAAATGTACCTCTGTGTTACTCTAGAGAGTTCCTTGTGGCAGGATGTCCTCACTTTTGCCCCTGTGGTACTCTAGGGAGGTACATGTGGCAGGACGTCGTTAATGTACCGCTGTGATCATCTAGGGTGGTATATTGTAGGACATTCTCACATGTAACCCTGTGCTTCTCTAGGGATGCTTGTGTGGCAAGACTTTCTCTGTGTCACTCTAAGGAGGCGTATGTGGCAAGACGTCCTCATATGTATCCGTTTGTTACTTTAGGGTAGTTGCATGTGGCAGGACGTTGTAAATCTATCCCTGTGGAATTCAAGGGAGGTGCTTGTGGCAGGACGTCCTCACGTGTCCCTGTGTTAATCTAGGGAGGCATATGTGGCAGGACGGCTTCACATGTATACCTGTGTTGCTCTTGCAAGGTGCATATGTTAGGACGTCCTTACAAGTAACTCTCTGCTACTCTAGGAATGTGCATGTGGTATTATGACCTCACATGTACCCTTGTGTTTCTCTAGAGAGGCGCGTGTGGCAGTACGTTTTCCCATGTACCATGTTACTTTAGGGAGGAGTATTTAACACTGTATTAGTCTAGGAAGGTGTTGCGGCAGGAAGTCCTCATGAATCTAGAATTCCTCATATCTACCACTGTGTTACTCTAGGAATGCGCGTGTGGGAGGACTTCCTCACATGTACCCCTGTATTACTCTAAGGAGGCGCATGTGGCAGGACGTCATCACATGTACTCCTGTGTTGCTCCAGGGAGGTGCCTGTGGCAGGATGTCCTCAAGGAAGATGCATGTGGCAGGACGTCCTCACATGTACCCTCTGTTGCTGTAATAAAGTGCGCGTGGCAGGAGGTCGTCACGTGTGCCCCTGTGTTACTCTAGGGTGGCGTGTGTGGCCGAACGTCGTCACATGTACCCCTATGTTACTCTAGGGAGACGCATGGGACAGCTGGTCCTTACATGTGCCCCTGTGTTACTCTCGAGAGGTGCATGTGGCAGGACGTCCTCACATGTGTCCCTGTGTTAATCTAGGGAGGCGCATGTGGCAGGAGTTCTCACATGTACCTCTATGTTACTCTAGGGAGGAGCCTCTGGCAGGCCATAAACATCATGACAGAGACCTTTGCTTAGGGTAGGCTTCGAGTGAACTCGGTAAAGTGTCAGTCTCTCAGCATGGAGGTCGACAGCAAGCGCAAAAGTTGGTACTTCAACAAAGGTAGGACATTCCAAGTCTTAGGCAGCGCTATCGGCTCCATAAGTGCTGAGGACGACTATAAGTACCTTAGCGTTCTCGTTGGGGCAGGAGGCAGGCGCGAGACCTACGGTGCCCTGCTAGAAGAAGGGTCCCTTATCACCAGAGCCCTTCTAAAACCTCAGCAAAGGATTGCGATCCTTATAGACCATCTAGTGCCAGAGCTCATGCATCGCTTGATGCTGGGTGAAGTATATAAGACACAGTTAGCACGCATGGACAGGCAGGTCAAAGTCGCGGTTCGCCACTGGCCCTGCGCATACTTCCACTCAGCGGCAGGAGATGGCGGGCTTGGGATATCGGACTTTGTCTCAACTGTCCGACTAAATAAGCAAACCAGGCTCGAGAACTTGCTCACCTCGACTGACCCGGTGATTCAGGTGGTTGTCCGGGAGCCTGCACTTATGAGCAAGCTGCAGCGCTGGTTCGGACTCACATGTATTGCTGGTCGGCAGGCGATTGACAAGCTAGTGCGTCATCGCGCATGGAGGGCCAATCTGATCAGCACTGTTGACGGTGCGAGTTTCACTCCATCTGCTACCGTGCCTCAGGTCAGCAGATGGGTAAATAGTGTAAGCCATTTCCTAACCTTTGCTGATTATGTGAAGGCCGTCCAAGTGAGGATTAACGCTTTACCCACCCCCGTCAGGGCTGCCAGAGGCCGGCACGAGAACAACGGTCTCAATGACACGTCACAAGCCCGGTACACTTGGGCATATCTACCAGGGTGAAAGAGACTGGTGTAGGGGTTAGGTTGGGTGACCAACGGGTATCAGCATTGGCGTTTGCCGATGATTTGGTCCTGGTGGCGCAGACGCCCACTGGCCTGCAACAGGCAATGAACGTGTTGGCTGAGACCCTCGCGGGGGGTGGGCTTCATGTCAATCCAGGGAAATGTCGTACCCTCAGCATGGAGGTTGACGGCAAACGCAAGACTTGGTACGTCAATAAAAATAGGACGTTCCAAGTTTTGGGCAGTGCTGTCGGTTCCATGAGTGCTGAGGACGAGTATAAGTACCTCGGCGTTCTTGTCGGAGCTGAGGGCGGCGAAAATTCTACGGTGCCCTGTTAGAAGAGGGGCTCCTTAACATCACCAGAGCCCCTCTAAAACCTCAACAACGGATTGCGTTGCTCGTGGGACATCTGTTGCCCAAACTCATGCATCGACTGGTGTTGGGGGAAGTCTATAAGACAGTTAGCACGCATGGACAGGCAAAGTGCGAGTGGCGGTTCGCCGCTGGCTGCGTCTAGCCCATGACGTGCCCTGCGCATACTTCCACTCGGCAGCTGGAGATAGTGGGCTGGGTATACCGGACTTTGTCTCGACCGTCCGGCTGAATAAACTAGCGCTGTTCGAGAAATTACTCACCTCGACCTACCCGGTGATTCATGCGGCTGTCCGGGAGCCTGCGGTGTTGAGCAAGCTGCAGCGCTGGACTGGACCCGCATGCATTGCTGGTCGGCAAGCGCGTAATAAACCCGAACGCCTTCACGAATGGAGGGCCAATCTGGTCAGCACCATTGACGGAGCGGGTCTCGCTCCATCTGCTGCCGTGCCTCAGGTTAGCAGATGGGTAAATAGCGGGAACCGGTTCCTGTACGGTTCTGATTACGTGAAAGCCGTCCAAGTGAGGATAGGCGCGTTACCCACCCCTGCCAGGGCACCCAGGGGCCGGCCAGAGATCAAAGGCCTCTGTGACACCTGTCAGAAGCCGGGTACACTCGGGCACATCGCACAGATGTGCCCCCGTACCCATGGCGGGAGGGTAAAACGGCACGATAACATCAGTGCCTATTTGGCCGGACGATTGAGGCAGAGGGGTTACGAGGTGTTCTGCAAGCCGCGCATTCTGATTGTGGGGTCCTTTCGGAATCCGGACATCGTGGCTTCCAAAGGTACAGAGGCCTATGTGATCGATACTCAGGTCTCTGGAGTCCATTTCGCACTTTCAGCTGCACACCAGCACAAGTGCAGCTACTACGGCACCCCGAAAGTCTACAAGGCGTACGGGAACTCACCGGAAAAGGCACCGTGCATATAACATCTGCCACATTAAACTGGCTTGGCGCATGGTGCCAAGAAAGCGCGAGTGCTCTCATTGGGCTAGGGCTGACATACCAGGACCTTGAGGTGTGCAGTGTCAAAGCCCTAACCTGGACCCACTCCCTTTACAGGATGTGGTCCAAGAGCACAGGTTAGCAATCGGGCCTGCCTTGTCCATCTGGTGTCGGCCACCTGGGCAGGTTGAAGGTCATCTCCCCTTTGTTGGCTTGGGGTGTGCGGGATTAGGCTGTTCTCCCGTGGCTCCCGGGGAGGTGCCAGTTCCTGAGGTCGGGTTGTCGGGCGGGCGGTGGACGCCTTGGCAGGGTTGCCCATTGCTCCCGTCTGACAGGCCGCACTGGAAGGTTGAGCGGTGCTGGGAGGTCGCTACGTTTTATGTCAGGTAAGGTATATCAAACCATCGTCTCACTGCCACCTCTTAACTTACTCCTACCTATGCTATCAGCAGTCTGATCTGAAAATCTTCCCCTTATTGTGTCCATACAGTCTTCCTTCAATGAAACACTTCTTTCACTATCTACATGTAGATTGGTCGCTTACCGACAAACACCCCTTTGTGTAGATTCACAAAAAAAGCACAGCTAGTTAAGTAGTTAGATCTTCCTGCACGTCCCAATCACTAATTGGGAATCTATGAAGACAATATGCCCACGTATCCACGGGGGTAGAGTTAAGAGGCATGATAACACCTGTGCCAGTTTAGCTGGCCGGTTGAGACAAAGGGAGCACAAAGTGGCCTGCGAGCCTCGCATACCAAAGGAACAAAGGCACTTATTATTGACATTCAAGTCTCTGGCGTTCACTGTGCGCTTTCGGCTGCACATTTACACAAGTGCTGCTATTACGGCACCCGGAAGTCCTTCAGAGCGTACGGGATTTCACCGGCAAAGGCACCGTGCGTGTGACATCTGCCACTGTAAACTAGCGTGGCGCATGGTGCCAAGAGAGTGCGAGTGCTCTCAAAGGGTTATGGCTCTCCTACCGGGACCTGGAGGTATGCCACATGAAACCCATAACCTGGATCCACTCCCTTTACTGGATGTGGACCAAGAGCACAGGTTGATTGTCAGATGCCTGCCTCGTACATCAGGTGTCGGTTATCGGGCTGAAGGTGTTTCCCCTTTATTCACTTGTGACAGACGGGACTTGGCTGTTCTCCTGAAGCTACAAGGGCAGGTACCAGTTCCTGAGGGCGGGTTGTCGTTGCTGGTTGTGGACGCCTCGGCAGGGTTAGTCTGCTACCCCCGTTTGACAGGCCACACGGGAAGGTGAGCGGTACAGGGGGGGTTTACTGTGTTAAGTGAGTATACATTAAACGATCGTCTGACTGCCACCTCTCTACTTACTTCGACATTTGCCGTCAGCAGTCTGATCTGCCATCTTCCTCTTAGTGTGTCCATATATTGCTTCCTTCAATCAACAACTTCTTTCACCAACAACGTGTAGAATAAGACCCCAAGAATCAAGGACAAGGACAGACAAAGGACCTTTCTTGCACCTCCCATCACTAATTGGGAATCTATGAAGAAATAACGTGTGTGGCAGGACGTTCTCGTAGACCCCTGAGTTACTTTCGGTAGGTACATATGTCAGGACGTCCTCAAATGTAACCCTGTGTAGCTCTAAGGAGGCGCATATGGCAGGATGTCCTCACATGGACCTCTGTGTTACTCTAGGGAAGTGCGTGTGGCAAACGTCCTCACATATACTTCTGTGTTACTCTTGAGAGGCGCATGTTGGAGGACGTCCTCACATTTACCCCTGCGTTACTCTAAGGAGGCGCAAGTGGCAGGAGCTCCTCCCATGTACCCCTGTGTTACTCTAAGGAGGTGGATGGGGCAGGATGTTCTCACATGTATCCCTGTGTTGCTCCAAGGAGGCGAGTGTGTAAGATCCTAACATATACCCATGTGTTACTTTGGGTAGGTGTGTGTAGCAGGACGCCCTCACATGTAACTCTGCGTTACCCTCGGGAAGTGCATGTGGCAGTGCCTCCTCACGTAGACCCCTGTGTTACTCTAGGGAGGGGCCTGTGGCAGTACGTTCTCACGAATAAATCTGTTACTTTAAGGAGGAGCATATGGCAGGACGTCTTCACATGTTCCCCTGTGTCACTCTAAGGAGGAGCATGTGGCAGGGCGTCTTCACATGCTTCCCTGTGTCAGTCTAAGGAGGCGCATGTGGTTGGAAGTTCTCACATGTACCCCTGTTTTACTTTAACAAGGCGCATTCGACAGAATGTCCTCATATGTACCACTTTGTTACTCTCGGGAGAAGCATGTGGCAAAACGTCCTAACACGTACCTCTGTGTTACTGTAGGGAGGCACATGTGGCAGGACGTAATTACATGTACCTCTGTGTTACTCTAGGGAGGTGCATGTGAAAGGATGTTATCACATAAACCCTTGTGTTGCTCTAGGGAGGCGCCTGTGGCAGGACGTCCTCACATACGCCCCTGTAATATTCTTAGGAGGTGCATGTGGCAGCATGTCTTCACATGTGCTCTCTGTTGCTCTAATGAAGTGCGTGTGGCAGAGGGTCGTCATATGTACCCGTGTTACTCTAGTGTGGTGGTTGTGGCAGGACGTCCTCACATGTGCTCCTGTGTTACTCTAAAGAGGCGCATTTGGCAGGACGTCCGCAAATATGCCCTTGTAATTCTCTAAAGAGGTACCTGTGGCAGCTTAAATGAAGCGCGTGTGGCAGTAAGTCGTCACGTGTACCCCTGTGTTACTCTTGTGTTGCGGTTGTGGTAGGACGTTTTCACATAATTCCCTGTGTTACTCTCCGTAGGTGCATATGACAGGACCTCCTCACATATAACCCTATGTCGCTCTAGGGAGGTGCTTGTGGCAGGACGTCCTCACGTGGATCCCAGTATTACTCTAGGGAGACGCGTGTGGTAAAGAGTTCTCACATATGCTTCTGTGTACTTTTGTGAGGCGCATGTTCGAGGAAGTTCTCTAATGTAACCCTATGTTACTCTAGAGAGGTGCATGTGGCAGGACGTCTTCACATGTACCCCTCTGTTGATCTAGGGAGGTGCACGTGGCATGACGTCCTCACATGTTCCCCTGTGTCACTCTTGAGAGGCGCCTGCAGCAAAACGTCCTGACATGTGCCCCTCTGTTACTCTAAGAAGGCGCATGTGGCAGGAAGTCCTCACGTGTACCCCTGTTTAACTCTAGGGGGACGCATGTGGCAGGAAGACCTCATATGTACCTCTCTATTACGCTAACGAGGCGTATATGGCAGGACGTCATCGCAAGTATCCTTGTGTTACTCTAGGGAGACACATGTTGCAGGACATTCTCATACTTACTTCTGTGTTACTCGAAGAGGCTCATATGGTAGTAAGCCATTAAATGTACCTCTGTGTTACTCTAGGGAGGAGCTTGTGGCAGGACTCCTTACATAAACTTCCTTGTTACTCTAGTGCGGCACATGAGGCAAGTCATCCTGACATAACTTCCTGTGTTACTCTAGGGAGTCGCATGTGGCAGACGTCCTCACATGTACCGCTGTGTTACTCTTAGGAGGCGTATGCAGCAGAGAGTCTTCACTTGTACCTCTGTTTTACTCTAGGGAGACGCATGTGGTAGAAAGACGTCATTTGTACCTCTCTATTACTCTAGGGAAGCGTATATGGATGGACGTCATCACAAATACCCCTGTGTTACTACAAGGAGGCGCATGTGGCAGCACGTCCTTACATGTACCCTTGTGTTACTCTCGAGAGGATCATTTGGCAGGAGATCTTCCCATGTACATTTGTTTTACTCTGGTGAGACGCCTGTGGCAGGACGTCTTCACACGTACCTCTCTGATACTCTAGGGAGGCATTTGTCACAGGGCTTCCTTATAATTACCACCATGTTTCTCTCAAGAGGCGAATGTGGCAAAAATTTCTCACACGCACCGCTATGTTACTCAAAGGAAGCGTATGTGGCAGTAGGTCCTCAGACCTACCTCTGTGTTACTTTAGTGAGGCGTATGCCAAGGATGTCTTCATATTTAACCATGTGTTACTCCTGGGAGGCGCATGTGATAGCACGTCCTCAAATGTGCCCCTCTATTATTCTAGGGAGGCGCTTGTGGCAGGTCATCATATATTCCCCTGGATTACTCGAAGGAGGCGCATTTGGCAGGATCTCCTCTGGTGAAATCCTGTGCTACTCTGAAGAGGTACATATGGCAGGATATTTTCACATGTAACCCTGTGTTGATGTAGAGAGGCGCCTGAGACAGGACGTCCTTACATATGCTCCTGTAATACTCTAAGGAGGTGCATGTGGCAACATATCTTCACGTGTACCCTTCATTGCTCTGATGAAGCGAGTGTGGCAGAAGGTCGTCACATGTACCCTTGTGTAACTCTAGTGTGCCATGAGTGGTAGAACGTCCTCACATAATACCCTGTGTTATTCTCGGTAGGTACATACGGCAGGACCTCCTCACATGTAACTCTGTCTTACTCTAGGGGGGCGCATGAGGCAGGACATCCTCACAAAATCCCCTGTGTTACGTTAGGGAGGCGCATGTGGCACTAAGTCCTTACATGTACCTCTGTATAACTCTAGGTAGGCGCATGTGACAGGACGTTCTCACATGTGCCTCTGTGTTACTCTATGAAGGCGCATGTAGCAGAACGTCGTCACATATACCTGTGTTACTCTAAGGAGGCTCATGTGGCAGGACGTCCTCATATGTGCCACTATGTTACTCAAGGGAGATGCATGTGGCGCGATGCCTTCACACGTACCTCTCTATTACTATAAGGAGGCGTGTATCGCAAGACTTCATATCTACCTCTTCGTTTCTCTCGAGAGGTGCATGTGGCAGAACTTCCTCACACGTACGCCTATGATACTCAAAGGAAGCGGATATTATAGGGAGTTCTCAGGTATGCTCCTGCGCTACTCGAGGAAGGCACATTTGGCAGTATGTCCTCACACCTACCTCTTTGTTACTCTAGAGAGGTGTCTGTCAGGGATGTTTTCATATTTACCTATGTGTTACTCTAGAGGGGCGCATGTGGTAGCACGTCCCCAAATGTGCACCTCTATTACTCTAGGGAGGCGCATTTGGCAGGACGTTCTCACATGTTCTCACTCTATTGATATAACCCAGTGTTATTCAAAGGAGCTACATGTGGTAGGATGTTCTCACATGTGCCCTTTTGTTGCTCTAGGAAAAAGTGTGGAAGAAGGTCTTCACATGTACCACTGTGTTTCTCTGAGTAGGCGTATGTGGCAGGACATCCTCATATGTACCCTGTGTTACTCTTGGAAGGTGCATGTGGCAGGATGTCGTTAGATTTACCTTTATGGTACTCTAGGAATGTGTGTATGGCAGTACGTCTTCCCATGTACCTCTGTGTTACTCTAGGAAGGGGTATGTCGCACGACGTCTTCATATTTACCCCTGTATTACTCTAGGAAGGTGCTTGTGGTAGGATGTCCTCACTTGTATCATTGTGCTACTCTAAAGAGGCGCATATATCAGGACGTCCTCATATGTACCTCTGTGTCATTCTAGGGAGGCGCATGTGGTAGGACGTCATTACATGTACCTCTCTGTTGCTCTAAAGAGGCGCATGTGACAGGATATTATCACATGAACCCTTATGTTGTTCTAGGGAGTTACATACAGTAGGACGTCCTTACATGTGTCCCTGTGTTACTCTAAGGAGGCGGATGTGGTTGGACCTCCTCAATTGTACTCCTGTGTTACTCTTGAGAGGTGCATATGGTAGGACGTCCTCACGTGGACCTCTGTATTACTCTAGGGAGGCGAGTGTAGAGAATGTGGCAGAATTTCCCTACACGTATCCCTGTGTTACTCTAAGGTGGTGCATATGGCATGATGTTCTTACGTGTAGTCTTGTGTTGCTCTAGGAGGCGCGTGTGTAAGGAAATCCTAACATGTATCCCTGTGTTACTTAAGGTTAGCGTGTGTAGCAGGATGTCCTCACATGTACCCCTGTGTTACTCTCGGGAGGTGCATGTGGCACACCTCATCATGTGGACCCTTGTATTATTCTAGGGAGGCGCCTATGGCAGCACGTCCTCACGAATACATCTGTGTTACTCTAGGGAGGAGCATGTGGCAGGACGTCTTCACAGATTCCTCTGTACTACTCTAGCGAGGAGCATGTGGCAGGACGTCCTCACATATGCCATTATGTTCCTTGAAGGAGGTGCAGGTGTCAGGACATCCACACACGTACCCCTGTGTTGATCTGCGTTATCTTAGGGAGGTGCATGTGGCAGGACGTCCTCAAATGTGCCCCTGTGTTACTCTAAGAAGGTGTATGTGGCAGGATGTTGTCAAGTATTCCTGTGTTAATCTAGGGAGGCGTATGTGGCAGGGTGGCTTCACATGTACCCCTGTATTACTCTAGGTACGTGCATGTGGTAGGATTTCCTCATATGTGCCCCTGTGTTACTCTAGGGAGGCATGTGTGGCAGGACCTTTTCACATGTGCCTCTGTCTTCCTCAAGGGAGGCGCCTGTGACAGGACGTCACAAGTGCCTCTCTGCTACTCTAGGGAGGCGCATGTCGTATTATGCCCTCACAAATACTCTGATATTTCTCTAGGGAGGCGCATGTGGCAGTACTTCCTCCCATTTACCTCTGTGCTACTTTAGGGAGAGGTATGTCGTAGGACGTCTTCACATTTACCCCCGTATCATTCTAGGAAGGCGCTTGTGACAAGACGTCCTCACTTGTAGCATTGAGGTTCATGTATTAGGACGTCCTCATATGTACCTCTGTGTTATTCTATGGAGGCGCATGTGGCAAGAATGTCTTCACATTTACCCATGTGTTACTCTAAGGAGGCTTATGTGGCAGAACGTCCTCATATGTGCCACTATGTTACTTAAGGGAGATGTATGTGACACGACGTCTTCACACGTACCTCTCTATTACTCTAGGGAGGCGTATATCGCAGGACATCTTCATATTTGCCTCTGTGTTTCTCTCGCGGGGTGCATGTGGAAGAACTTCCTCACACGTACGCCTGTGATACGCAAAGGAAGCGGATATGGTAGGGATTCCTTAGTTATGCTCCTGTGTTACTTTAGAAAGGCACATTTGGCGGTATTGCGTCACACTACCTCTGTGTTACTCTAACGAGGCGCATTTGGCAGGACGTCCTCACATGTACCCCTGTGTTACTCTGTGGATTCGTATGTAGCAGGATCTGCTCACACGTAACCCTCTGTTACTCAAAGGAGCTACATGCGACAGGATATTCCCACATGTACCCCTGTGTTGCTTTAGGGAGGTATGTGGAATTAGGTCCTCACATGTACCTTTGTGTTATTCTAGGGAGGTGCATGTGGTAGAATGTCCTCACGTGTACCCCCGTGATACTCTTGGGAGGTGCCTGTGGCAAGACTTTCTCACTCGTACCCCCGTGTTACTCCAAGCAGGCCTATGTGACAGGACGTCTTCATATGTACCACTGTGTTACTCAAAGAAGGCGCAAGTGGCAGGACGTCCTTACATGTGCTCCTTGTGTTATTCTAAAGAGGTGTATGTGGCAGGACTTCCTCACATAACCCAATTTGAGGCGCATGTGGCAGCAAGTCCTTAAAGGTATCCCTGTGTTACTCTTGGGAGGAGCATGAGGCAGGAGCTCCTCACATATACCTCTGCTTTACTCTATTGAGACGCCTGTAGCAGGATATCCTCAAATGTACCGATGTGTTTCTCTAGGGAGGTGTATGCGGTAGGATCCTCACATGTACCTCTGTGTTACTCTTGGGAGGCGCCTGTGGCAGGACGTCCACACATGTACCCCTGTGTAACTCTAGGGAGATGCTTGTGGCAGGGCGTCCAAATTTGTACCTCTGTGTTACTGTAGGGAGGTGCATGTGGCAGGATGTCCTCACATGCGCCCCCATGGAACTCAAGGGACGCCTGTGGCACAACGTTTTCACATGAACCCCTGTGTTTCTTTACTGAGGTACATGTGACAGAACGTCCTCACATATGCCCCTAAGTTTCCCTAACAAGGCGCATGCGGCAAGTCGTCCTTAACGTACTGCTTTGTTGTTCTAGTGAGGTACATGATGCAGGACGTCCTCACATATAACCCTGTGTTCCTGTAAGTGGGTGCATGAGGCAGGACATCCTCGCATAATCCCCTGTTTTACTATAGGAAAGCGCATGTGGCACCACCTTTTTACATGTAACTCTGTGTAACTTCAGGTAGGCGCATGTGGCAGGACGTCCACACATGTGCCTCTGTGTTACTCTAAGGAGGCTCATGTGGCAGGACGTCCTCATATGTGCCACTATGTTACTCAAGGGAGATGCATGTGGCGCGGTGCCTTCACACGTACCTCTCTATTGCTCTAAGAAGGCGTATGTCGCAGGACGTCTTCATATTTACCTCTATGTTTCTCTCGAAAAAATGCATGTGACAGAACTTCCTCACACGTACGCCTACGATACTCAAAGGAAGCGGATATGGTAAGGAGTCCTCAGATATGCTCCTGTGTTACTCTAGGAAGGTGCATTTGGCGGTATATCCTCACACCTACATCTGTGTTACTCTAGGGAGGCGTACGTCAGGGATGTCTTCATATTTACCCCTGTATTACTCTAGGGCGGCGCATGTGGCAGCACGTCCTCAGATGTGCACCTCTATTACTCTAAGAAGGAGTTTGTGGCAGGAGATAATCATATGTTCCCCCATGTTACTCAAAGGAGCTACATGTGTCAGGATGTTCTCACATGTACCCTTGCGTTGCTCTAGGGAGGCGCGTGGAAGGAGGTCCTGACATGTACCTCTATATTACTCTCAGGAGGTGCATGTTGGAGTATCTCATCACATGGACCCCTGTGTTGCTCTACGGAGGCACCTGCATCAGTACGTCCTCACGTAAACATTAGTGTTACTCTGGGGATTCGCATGTGGCAGGACGTCCTCACATACGCCACTGTGTTCCTCGAAGGAGGTGAATGCGTCAGGACATCCTCACACGTACCCTTGTGTTAATCTATGGAGGAGCATGTGGCAGGGAGTCCTCACATGAACACCTTTGTTACTCTAGAGAGGCGATTGTTGCAAAACGTCCTCACATATATCGCTCTGTTACTCTAGGAAGGTGCATATATTGCGCAAAACGTCCTTACATGTGCCCCATTCTTACTCTCGGGAGGAGCATGTGGCAGGACGTCTTCACTTGTAACCTCTATTACTTGACGGAGGTGCACATGTAATGATGTCCTCACATGCACCTCTGTGTTACTGTGGGGAGGCGCATGTGGCATGACGTCCTCACTTGTAACTCTGTGTTACTCGAGGGAAGCGCCTGTGGCAGGACGTCCACACCTGTACCCCTGTGTTCCTCTAGGGAGATGCTTGTGGCAGGGTGTCCTCAAATGTACCTCTGTGTTACTCGAGGGAGGTGCATTAGGTAGGATGTCCTCACGTGTGCCCATGTGGTACTCTAGGGAGGCGCCTGTGGCAGGACTTTCTCATATGTACCCTTGCGTTATTCTAGGGAGGTGCATGTGGCAGGACGTCCTTAGATGTGCCCCTGTGTTACTGTAAGAAGGCGTATGTGGCGGGACGTTGTCACATGTGTCCCTGTGTTAACCTAAGGAGGCGTACGTGGTAGGGTGGCTTCACATGTACACCTGTATTACTTTAGGGAGGTGCATTTGGTAGGACGTCCTCCCATATGCCCTGGTGTTACGCTAGGGAGACGTATGTGGCAAGACGTCTTCATATGTACCCCTATGTTCTTCTAGGGAGGTGCCTAGGGCTGGACGTCACAAGTGCCTCCCTGCTATTCTAGGGAGGCGCATGTCGTATTATGCCCTCACAAATACACTGCTGTTTCTCTAAGGAGGCGCGTGTGATAGTACGTCTTCCCATTTACCTCTGCATTACTCTAAAAAGGGTAATTTCACAAGACGTCTTCACATTTACCCTGTATTTCTCTAGGGAGGCGCATGTGACAGAACGTTACCACTGTGTTGCTCTAAGGAGGTGAATATGGTAGGACGTCATCATATGTACCCCTGTGGTGTTCTAGGGACGCGCCTTTGGCAGGACGTTCTCACATGTGTCTCTGTGTTTATCTAGGGAAGCGTATGTGGCAGGACGGCCTCACAAGTACCCTTGTGTTACTCTAAGGAGTTGCATGGGGCTGGACGTCCTCACATGTTTCCCTGTGTTTATCTAGGGAGGAATACGTGGCAGGACATCCTCACATTTACTTCTGTGTTACTCTAGGAGGGCTCATGTGGCAGGATGTTATCACATGTTTATCTGTGTTTCTCTAGCGAGGCGCCTGTGGAAGGACGTCTATACATATGCCCCTGTAATACTCTAAGGAGGTGCCTGTGGCAGCACGTCATTACATGTACCCTCTGTTGCTATAATGAAGCGTGTGTGGTAGAAGGACGTCACGTGTACCCCAAAGTTACTCTAGTGTGGCTTTTGTAGCAGGACGTCCTCACATAAACTACTATGTTACTCTCGGTAGGTGCAAATGGCAGGACCTTCTCACATGTACCCCTGTGTTACTCTAGGAAGGTGCATGTAACAGGACGTCCTCACGTGGACCCCTAAGTTACTTTAGGGAGTCGCTTGTGGTAAAACATCTTCACATATACTTCTGTCTTACTCTTGGGAAGCGCATGTTGGAGGACGTTCGTACATGCACTCTTGTGTTACTCTAGGGAGGTGCATGTGGCAGTACGTCCTCACATATACTTCTGTGTTACTCTAGGGAGGTGTATGTTTGAGGAAGTCTTCATATGTACCCTTGTGTTACTCTAGGGAGGTGCGTGTGGCAGGACGTCCTCATATGTGCTCTGTGTTACTCTAGCGAGACGCATGTTGCAGGACCTCCCCACTTTTACCCCTGTGTTCTTCTAGGGAGGCGCATGTAGCTGGTCGTCCTCACATGGAACAGAAGATAGCGAAGCACTTTAGCAGGCCAGATGGCAGCACTCAGCTGTATATTGGGCAGGAGAGCATCTTCCCTGGATTATCAGCTTGGCCTATACCCCATGACGCCCCATACAGACCCCAGTTGGACCGCATCCTGATGGCTATCGTCGAGGTAAGCCCCACTACTGTGGAAGAAAAATCTTGTTCCCTGCCCCTCTTCCTTCTTGTCTCTAACTACCTTGTTTGTCTGTTTTTCTGTCTTCATGTCTATATGAGTCTGAGGACGAATGCATGAAGCGTCTCTGATTCTTCATTTATCACGTTTTAGAAGTAAATATTTTGAATAAGTTTCTTGTCATATTAACTGGAATACGTACGCATATGTATATTTACATCATATAACATAATTTCTTTCCTCATAAATCTTAGGAATATTATAATCCTATTTAAATTTCAAGACTGAAATATATGAATAATCTACTGGAAAATATATGATAACATTTCTGATATTATCCATATATTGTTCAGTCATGCTGAATCTCTTGCTAATGATAATAATCATTTACTGTCGAGATATTATAGGCAGGGATCAATTTTTTGTCTTTCAACTTTAGTCACCAAACTGCCTTTATTCATTTTATCAAGACAAATTTGATTTTCTTTCTTGCATTAGAGTATAGATGAAAATAGTCAACGAACAGTTTTTTTGAGAAGCGACAAAGTTATTTGTACATCTAATTTCATCAGCGGCCGAAATATTTAAACGAAGAGCCTAAACAATAAATGCATTGGTCCAAGTGGCTCTTGGTACCCACTTATACAAAGGGATCACACATGACTCGCCACTTGTGTAGATAGGATCAATCTTTCATAACTACTTCCATAACTGGTAAATTGGGACGACGCAAAACTTTCTACTCTATTGAACTCATACAGTAGCCCAAACAGAACGTGACCACATACAGTGGCCCAAACAAAACTTGACCATAGACATTGACCCAAACAGAACTTGACCACATGCAATGGCCAAAAACAGACGTTGACCAACCACAGTGCCCCAAACAGAACTTGACCACACACAGTGGCCCAAATAGAACTTGACCATATACATTGATCCAAACAGAGCTTGACGACATACAATGGACCAAACAGAACTTGACCACATACACTGGCCCAACCAGGAGTTGACCACACAGAACGGCCCAAACATAACTTGACCACACGCACATTGGCTTAAATAGAACTTAATCATATATAGTGGCTTTAACAGAACTTGACCACATACAGTGGCCCAAACAGGAATTGACCACACACACTGGCACAAACATAACTTGACCACACACAGTGGCCCAAATAGAACTTGACCACATACACTGGCCTCAACAGAACTTGACAACATACAGTGACTCAAACATAACTTCACCACATACAGTGGCACAAACAGAACTTGAACACATACAGTGGCCCAAACAAAACTTGACCACACACAGTGGCCAAAACATAACTTGACCACACACATCAGCCCAAACGGAACTTGATATAATACAGTGGTCCAAACAGAACTTCAACACACACAACGGCCCAAACAGAACTTGACCACATACAGTGGCCCTAACAGAACTTGACCACATGCATTGGCCCAAAGAGAACTTGACCACATACAGGTACCCAAACAAAAAATGACCACACACAGTGACCCAAACAGAACTTGAACGCATACAGTGGCCGCAACAAAACTTGACCACATACAGTAGCCCAAACAGAACTTGACCTCATACGGGAACCTAAACAGAACTTTACCACACAAGTTGTCCCAAACAGTACTTGACCACACACTTTGGCCAAAGCAGAACTTGACCACATGCAGAGGCCCAAACAGAACTTGACCGCATACAATGGCCCAAACAAAACTTCACCAAACACAAGGGCCCAAACAGAACTTGACCATATACAGTGGCCCGAACAGAACTTCACCACATACAGTTGCCCAAACAAAACTTAGCTACATACAGAAACCCAAACAGAGCTTAACCACATATAGTGGCCGAAACAAAACTTGACCCCACACAGTGGCCGAAACAGAATTTGACAACATACAGGGGCCCAAACAGAACTTGACCACATATAGAGGCTCAAAAAGAACTTGACCACATACAGTGGCAATAACAGAACTTGACCACACAGAGGGGCTAAAACAGACCTTGACCACATACAGTGGCCAAAACAAAACTTGACCACATTCAGTGACCCAAACAGAATTTGACCAAATACAACGACCAAAACAGAACTTCACCACACACAATGGAACAAACAGAAATTGACCAAACACAGTGGCCAAAACATAACTTGACCACATAAAATGGCCGAATGAAACTTGACCACATACAGTGGCCCAAACAGAACTTGAACACACATAGGGGCCCAAACAAAACTTGACCAAATGTAGTGACCTAAACAGAACTTGACCGCATACACTGGCTTAAACAACTTGACCACATACAGGAACACAAACAGAACTTGACCAAACAAAGTTGCTCAAACAGAACTTGATCACGCACAGTTGCCCAAAGAGAACTTGACAAAATACAAGGGCCCAGAGAGAACTTGACCATATACAGGGGTTCAAAAAGAAAACTAGACCACATACAGTGGCCCGAAGATAACTTCACGACATACAGTGTTCCAAAGACAGCTTGACCACATACAGTGGCAGAACAGAACTTGACTACACACAGTGACAAAAGAGAACTTGCCCACATACATGGTTCCAAAAAGAACTTGTCCACATACAGGGGCCCAAATAGAACTTAACATCATACAGTGGCCCAAACAGAACTTGACCACATACATTGGCCTAAACAGGACTTGACCACATACAGTGGTCCAAACAGAACTTGACCAAACACAGTGGACCAAACAGAACTTGAACACATGCAGTGGCTCAAACTGAACCTGACTACATATATGGCCCAAAAAGAACGTGACCACATCGAGTGGCCCAAACGGACGTTGACCAAACACAGTGGCCCAAACATAACTTGACCAAACAAAGTGGCCCAAATAGAGCTTGACCATATACATTGGACCAAACAGAACTTGACGACATACATTGACTCAAAAAGAACTTATCTATATACACTAGCCCAAACAGGTGTTCAACACACACAGCGGCCCAAACATAACTTGACCAAACACTGTGGACCAAACAGAACTTGACCAAATAGAGTGGCCCTAACAGAACTTGACCACATACAGTGGGCCAAACAGAACTTCACATAGAGTGGACCAAACAGAACTTCACCACATAAAGTGGCAAAAACAAAACTTGATTATTTACAGTGGCCAAAACATAACTTGGCCACATAAACTGGCCCAAACAAAACGACCAAATAGAGTGGCCCATACAGAACTTGACCAAACACAGGGGTCCAAACAGAACTTGAACAAAAGTAGTGGCCTAAAGAGAACTTGACCACATACACTGGCTAAAACAGAACTTGACTACATACAGGAACCCAATTAGAACTTGACCAAACATTGTTGCCCAAACAGAACTCGACCACACAAAGTGGCCCAAACAGAACTTCACAAAATACAAGGGCCCAAACAACTTCACCATATACTGTACAGTGGCCCAAAAATAATTTCACCACATAGGGGCCCAAACAGAACCTAACGCACAAAGTGACCCAAACAAAACTTCACCACACACAATGGCCCAAACAGAACTTCACCACAAACAGGGGCCCAAACAGACCTTGAACGCATACAGTGGCCTAAACAGAACTTGACCACATACAGTGGCCCAAATAGAACTTGACCATATATAGGGGCCCATACAGAACTTGACCACACATAATTGCCCAAAACGTACTTGACCATATGCAGAGACCCAAACAGAACTTGACCACACAAAGTGGAACAAACACAACTTAACCACACACAGTGGCCCAAACATAACTTAACCACATAAAGTGGCCAAAACAGAACTTGACCACATACAGCGGCCAAAACAGAATTGACCACACACAGGGGCCCAAACAGAACTTGACCAAATGTAATGGCCTAAATAGAGCCTGACCACATACACGGACCAAAACAGAACATGACCACATACAGGAACCCAAACAGAACTTGACCCCACATAGCTGCTCAAAAAGAACTTGACCATACACAGTGGCCCAAACAGAACTTAAATACAATGGCCCAGAGAAAACCTGACCACATATAGGGGCTCAAAAAGAACTAGACCACATACAGTGGCCCAAAGATAACTTCACCACATACAGGGTTCCAAAACAGCTTTACCACATACAGTGGCCCAAATAGAACTTGACCACGTACAGTGGCAAAAGAGAACTTGACCATATACAATGGCCCGAAAAGAACTTGTCCACATACAAGGGCCTAGACAAAACTTGACCTCAAACAGTGGCCATAACAAAGCTTGACCACATGCAGGGACCCAAATAGAACTTGACCACAACATGGGTTAAAAAAAACTTGACCACATACGGTGGTACAATTAGAACTTGACCACACACAGTGATCCAAACAAACCTTGACCACGCACAGGGGCCCAAACAGACCTTGACCACAAAGAGTGGCCCAAACAGAAATTCACCACATATAGTGGCCCAAACAGAACTTGACCACATACAGAGACCTAAACAAAACTTGACCACACACAGTGGCCCAAAACGAACTTCACCACACACAGTGACCCAAAAAGAACTTGACAATACACAGTGGCCCAACAAGAACTTAACAAAATACAAGGGCCCAGAGAAAACCTGACCACATATAGGGGCTCAAAAAGAACTAGACCACATACAGTGGCCCAAAGATAACTTCACCACATATAGGGTTCCAGAACAGCTTTACCACATACAGTGGCCTGAATAGAACTTGACCACGTACAGTGGCAAAAGAGAACTTGACCATATACAGAGGCCCGAAAAGAACTTGTCCACATACAGGGGCCCAGATAAAACTTGACTTCAAACAGTGGCCCAAACAAAGCTTGACCACATACAGGGATCCAAATAGAACTTGACTACAACAGGGGTTTAAAAACAACTTGACCACATACGGTGGCACAAT
Source organism: Panulirus ornatus (assembly GCF_036320965.1). Classification (NCBI taxonomy): domain Eukaryota; kingdom Metazoa; phylum Arthropoda; class Malacostraca; order Decapoda; family Palinuridae; genus Panulirus; species Panulirus ornatus. The sequence continues at coordinate 28,116,296 of NC_092234.1, read as the reverse complement.
TACAACTTGACCACACACAGTGATCCAAACAAAGCTTGACCACACACAGGGACCCAAACAGACCTTGACCACATAGAGTGGCCCAAATAGAATTTCACCACATATAATGGCCCAAACAGAATTTGACCACATGCAGGGACCTAAACAAAACTTGATCACACAAAATGGCTCAAAAAGAACTTCACAACACACAGTGGCCCAAAAAGAACATGACCACAAACAGGCCCAAACGGACCTTGACCACATACAGTGGCCCAAGTAGAACTTAACAATAAGCAGTGGCAAAAGAGAATTTGACCTCATACAGCGGTCCAAAAAGAACTTGACCACATACAGGGGCCCAGACAGAACTTGACCTCATACTGTGGCCTAAACAAAACTTGGCCACATACAGGGACCCAAAGAGAACTTGACCACAACAGAGGTTCAAAAAGAACTTGATCACATACAGTGGCCCAAACAGAACTTGATCACACACAGTGGCCCAAACAGAATTTGACCATACACAGGGGCCCAAACAGACCTTGATCACATAGAGTGCCCAAACAAAACTTGACCACATACAGTGGCCCAAATAGAACTTGACCATATACATAAAGCGATACAGAACTTGACCACACACAGTGTCATAAACAACTTCACCACAAACTGGGGCCCAAACATAACTTGACTACATAAAGTGGCCCAAACAGAAATTGATCACATACAGTGGCCCAAAATGAACTTGATCACACCGAGGGGCCCAAACAGAACTTGACCAAATGCAGTGGCCTAAACAGAACTTGATCACACACAGTGCACTAAACAGAACTTGACCTTAAACAATAGCCAAAACATATCTTGACCGCATAGAGTGGCCCAAACAGAACAGGACCTCGTACAGTGGCCCAAACAGAACTTGAACACACACACAGGGGCCCAAAAAAACTTGACCACATACAGTGGCCCTGACAAAACATGGCCACACACAGGGATCTAAACACAGCTTGAATAAATGTAGTGGCCCAAACAGAACTTGACCATATACACTGGCCAAAACAGAAAATGACCACATACAGGAACCCAAACAGAACTTGACCAAAAATAGTTGGCCAAACAGAACTTGACCATACACAGTGGCCCAAACAGAACTTGACAAAATTCAAGGGCCCAGAGAGAAATTGACCACATACAGGTTTTCAAAAAGAATTAGACCATATACACTGTCCCAATGATAACATCACCACATACAAGGTTAAAAAAAAAGCTTGACCACATACACAGATCCAAAGAGAACTTGAACACACACAGTGGCAAAAGAGAATTTGACCACATACAGAGGTCCAAAAAGAACAGAGGGGCCCATACAGAAATTGACCTCATACAGTGCCCCAAACAAAACTTGACCACACACAGGGACTCAAACAGAACTTAACCACACATACTAGCCGATACAGAACTTTACCAAACAAAACCTGACAACATTCAGGGACCCAAAGAGAACATAACGACATACAGGGGTTCAAAAAGAACTTAACCACATACAGTGGCCCAAAACAGAACTTCACCACACACAGTGGCCCAAAAAGAATTTTACCAGACACAGGGGCATAAACAGAACTTCACCACATAGAGAGGTTCAAAAAGAACTTGACCACATACAGTGGCCCAAACAAAACTTGACCACAAAAAAGGGCCCGAACAGACCTTGACCACGTAGAGGGGCCCAAAGAGAACTTGACTACATACAGTGGCCCAAACAGAACTTCACCATATACAGGGACCCAAACAGAACTTGACCACACACAGTGCCCTAAACAGAACTAGACCACAAATAGTGGCCCAAACATAATTTGACCACATAAAGTTGCCCAAACAGAACTTGACCTCATACAGTGGCCCAAACAGAACTTGACCACACACAGGGGCCCAAACAGAACTTAACCAAATGTAGTTGCCTAAACAGAACTTGACCACATACACTGACCAAAATAGAACATGACCACATAGAAAACCCAAACAAAACTTGCTCACACATAGCTGGCCAACACGAACTTGACCAAACATAGAGGCCCAAACAGAACTTAGAAATGTACATGGGCCCAGAGAAAACTTGACCACATATAGGGGTTCAAAAAGAACTAGACCACATACAGTGGCCCAAAGATAACTTCACCACATACAGGGTTCCAAAACAGCTTTACCCCATATAGTGTCCCAAATATTATTTGACCACATACAAGAGTCCAAAAGGAACTTGCCCATATACAGGGGCCCAGACAGAATTTCACCTCATACACTGGAATAAACAAAACTTGACCACATACAAGGACCCAAACAGAACTTAACCACAACAGGGGCTCAAAAAGAACTTGACCACATACAAGTGGCCCAAACAGAACTTGACCACACACAGTGGCCCAAACAGAACTTGGCCATACACAGGAGCCCAAACAGACCTTGACCACATAGAGTGGCCCAAACAGAACTAGACAACATACAGTGGCCCAAATCGAACTTGACCATAAACATTGAACCCATACAAAACGTGACCACACACAGTGCCACAAACAGAACTTGACCACAAATAGGGGCCCAAACATAACTTGATAACAAAATATGGCCAAAACAGAACTTGATCACACCTAGGGGCCCAAACAAAACTTGATCAAATGTAGTAGCCTAAACAGAACTTGACCATATACAGGGACCCAAACAGAACTTGACCACAAACAGTGGCTAAAACAAGACTTGGCCACACAAAAAGGCCCAAACAAAACTTGACCTCAAACAGTGCCCAAGCAGAATCTGACCACACACAGTGGCCCAAACAGAACTTGACCACATACAGTGGCCAAAACAGAACTTGACCACACACAGGGGTCCAAACACAAATTGACCAAATATAGTGGCCTAAATAGAACTTTATCACATACACTGGCCAAAACAGAACTTGACCTCATACAGGAACCCAAACAGAACTTGACCACACATAGTTGCCCAAATAGACCTTAACCACACAAAGTGGTCCAAACAGACCTTGAAAAAATACAAGGGCCCAGAGAGAACTTGGCCACATACAGGGATTCAAAAAGAATTAGATCACATACAGTGGCCCCAAAGATAACTTTACCACATAAAGGGTTCAAAAAAACAGCTTGACCACACACAGTGACCCAAAGAGAACGTGACTACACACAGTGGCAAAAGAGAATTTGACCACATGCAGGGGTCAAAAGAATTTGACCACACAAACAGTGAGCCAAACAGAACTTGACCATGAACAGGGGCCCAAAAATAACTTGACAACAAATAGCGGCCCAAACAGAACTTCACCATATACAGGGACCCAAACAGGATTTGACCACACACAGTGCAACAAACAGAACTTGACCACAAACAGTGGCCAAAAATGACTTAACCACATAAAAAGGTTCAAACAAAACTTGACCTCAAAAAGTGGCCAAGCAGAACCTGACCACACATAGTGGCCCAAACAGAACTTGACCACATACAGTGGCCAAAACAGAACTTGACCACACACAGGGGTCCAAACACAACTTGACCAAATATAGTGGCCTAAATAGAACTTGACCACATACAGGAACCCAAACAGAACTTGACCACACAAAGTGGCCCAAACAGACCTTGAAAAAATGCAAGGGCCCAGAGAGAACTTGGCCACATAAAGGACTCAAAAAATTAGATCACATACAGTGGCCCAAAGATAACGTGACCACATACAGTGGCAAAAGAGAATTTGACTACATATAAGGGTCCAAAAAGAATTTGACCACACACGGTGAGCCAAACAGAACTTGACCATGAATAGGGGCCCAAACATAAATTGACAACAAAAATGGCCAAACAGAACTTGATCACATAGAGTGGCCCAAACAGAACTTGATCACACCTAGTGCCCTAAACAGATCTCGACCAAATGTAGTGGCCGAAAATGAACTTCATCATATACAGAGACCCAAAAAGAACGTGACCACACACAGTTCCAGAAACAAAACTTGACCACAAACAGTGGCCAAAACATAACTTGACCACATAAAATGGCCCAAACAGAACTTGACTTCATACAGTTGCCAAAACAGAACATGGCCACACACAGGGACCCAAACAGAACTTGACCACATACACTGGCCAAAATAGAACTTGTCCACACACACATGGGTCCAAACACAACTTGATCAAATATGGTGGTCTAACCAGAACTTGACCACATACACTGGCCAAAACAGAACTTGACCACATACAGTAACCCAAACAGAACTCGACCACACAAAGTGGCCCAAATAGACCTTGACAAAATACAAGGGTCCCAGAGAGAGCTTGACCACATGCAGGGGTTCAAAAAGAATTAGACCACATACAGTGGCCCAGAGATAGCTTCACCACATACAGTGTTCAAAAAATAGCTTGACCACATACAGTGGCGCAAAGAGAACTTGACTACACAGTGGCAAAAGAGAATTTGACCACATACAGGGGTCCAAAAAGAACTTGTCCATATACAGATGCCCAGACAGAACGTGATCTCACACAGTGGCTCAAACAAAACTTAATCACATGCAGAGACCCAGACAGAACTTAACCACACATAGTGGCCCACACAAAACTTTACCAAACAGAGTGTCCCAAACAATACTTGACAACATACAGGGCCCCAAAGAGAACATGACGATATAGAAGGGTTCAAAAAGAACTTAACCACATACAATGCCCCAAACAGAACTTCACCACACACAGTGGCCCAAACAGAACTTTACCAGATACAGGGGCCCAAACAGAACTTGAACACATACAGAGGGTTCAAAAAGAACTTGACCGCATATATGGGTAGAAACAGAACTTGACCACGCACAGTGGCCTAAACAAAAATTGACCACACATAGGGGCCCAAAAAGACCTTGACCACGTAGAGTGGCCTAAACACACTTCACCACATACAGTGGCCCAAACAATGCTTCACCATATACAGGGACCCAAATAGAACTTAAACACACACATTGCCCAAAACATAACTTGACCACATAAAGTGGCCTCAGCAGAACGTGACTACATACAGTGGCCCAAACAGAACTTGACCACGTAGAGGGGCCCAGAGAGAACCTGACCAAATGTAGTGGCCTAAACAGAACTTGACCACATACAAAGGCCAAAACAGAAAATGACCACCTACAGCAACCCAAACAGTACTTGACAACACATAGCTGCCCAAAAAGAACTTGACCACACATAGTGACCCAAACAGAACTTGACAAAATACAAGGCCCAAGAGAAGACCTGTCCACATATAGGGATTAAAAACAACTAGACGACATACAGTGGTCCAGAGATAACTTCACCACATACAGAGACCAAAACACCTCTACCACATACAGTGGCTCCAATCGAATTTGACCACACGCAGTGGCAAAAGAGAACTTGACCATATACAGAGGCCCAAAAAGAACTTTTCCACATAGGGGGTCCCATACAAAACTTGACCTCAAACAGTGGCCCAAACAAAACTTAACCACATACAGGAACCCACACAGAACATAACCACAACAAGGGTTCAAAAAGAACTTGACCATATACATTGGCCCAAATAGAACTTGGCCACTCACAGTGGCCCAAACAGAGCTTGACCACACACAGGAGCCCAAACAGACCTTGACCACATAGAGTGGCCCAAACAGGACTTGACCACAACAGGGGTTAACAAGAACTTGACCACATACAATGGCCCAAACAGAACTTGACCACAAACAGTTACCCAAACAGAACCTAAGCATACACAGGGACCCAAACAGACGTTGACCACATAGAGTGGCCCAAACACAACTTGACAACATACAGTGGCCCAAATAGAACTTGACCATATACGTTGAACGCATACAGAACGTGACCACACACAGTGCCACAAAATGAACTTGACCACAAACAGGGACCCAAACCTAACATGACAACAAAAAGTGGCCCAAACAGAACTTGATCAACTACAGTGGCCCAAACAGACTTTGACCACACCAACGGGCCCAAACAGAACTTGACCAACTGTAGAGGCATAAACAGAACTTGACCATATACTGGGACCCAAACAATACTTGACCACACACAGTTCCCCAAACAGAACTTGACCACAAAGAGAGGCCAAAATATAAGCTCACTATATAAATAGGCCCAAACAGAACTTGACCTCAAACAGTGGCCCATACAGAAATTGACCATACACAGGGGTCCAAACAGAACAGGACCACACACAGGGGTCCAAACAACTTGACCAAATATAGTGGCCTAAACAGGACTTGACCACCTCCACGGGTCAAAACAGAACTTCACCACACAAACGACCCAAACAGAACTTGACCACATACAGGAACCCGAATAGAACTTGACCACACATACTGTAGTCGCCCAAAGAGAACTTGACCACATAAAGTGGCCCAAACGGACCTTGAAAAATACAAGGGCCCAGAGAGAACTTCAACATATACAGGGGTTCAAAAGAATTAGACCACATACAGTGGCCTAATGATAACTTCACCATATACAGGGTTCAAAACCAGCTTGACCACAAACAGAACTTAACTATATACAGAGACCGAAAAAAACCTTGACCAAACAAAGTGGACCAAAGAGAACTTGACCACACACAGTAGCGCAAAAATAACTTGACCACACAAGGTGGCCCAAACAGAACTTCACCACATACAGTGGCCCAAACAGAACTAACCACACAGAGGGGCCCAAAGAGAAATTGACCATATGTAGTGGTCTAAACACAACTTGGCCACATACACAGGCCTAAACAGAAAATGACCACATACAGAAACCCACACAGAACTTGACTACACATAGCTGCCCAAAAGGAACTTGACCACACAAAGTGGCCCAAACAGAACTTGACAAAATATAAGCGCCCAGAGAAAACATGACCACAATTTGGGGTTCAAAAAAAGCTAGACAATCTGCAGTGGCCCAAAGATAACTTTACCACATTCAGGGTTCCAAAGCAACTTTTCCACATACAGTGGCCCAAACAGTGAAAAGGAGAACTTGACCATATACAGAGGCCCATACAGAGGCTCATACAGGGTTCCATACAAAACTAAACTTCATACAGTAGCTCAAACAAAACTTGACCACCTACCGGGACCCAAACAGAACTTGACCACAACAGGGGTTCAAAAAAAATTGACCATATACATTGGCCCAAATACAACTTGACCACACAGAGTGGCCCAAACAGAGCTTGACCACAACAGGGGTTCACAAAAAAATTTACCACATACAGTGGCCCAAACAGAACATGACCACACACAGTGGCCCAAATAGAACCTGACCATACACACGGACCCAAACAGACTTGGACCACATAGAGTGGCCCAAACAGAACTTGACAAAATACAGTGGCCCAAATAGAACTTGACTATATACATTGAACCCTTACTAAACGTGACCACACACAGTGTCACAAACAGGACATGACCACAAACAGGGGCCCAAACATAACATGAAAACAAAAAGTGGCCCAAACAGAACTTGATCACATACAGTGGCCCAAACAGAACTTGACCACAACTAGGGGCCCAAACAGAACTTGACCAAATGTAGTGGCCTAAACAGAACTTGACCAAATGTAGTGGCCTAAACAGAACTTGACCAAATGTAGTGACCTAAAGAGAACTTGACCATATACAGGGAACCAAACAGAATTTGACCAAACACACTTCCCTAAACAGAACTTGACCAAAAACAGTGGCCAAAATATAACTTGACTAAATAAGGAGGCCCAAACAGATCTTGACCTCAAACAGTGGCCCAAAGAGAACTTGACCACACACAGTGGCCCAAACAGAACTTGACCACATACAGTGGCCAAATCAAAACTTGACCACACACAGGGGTCTAAACACAACTTAACCAAATATAGGGGCCTAAGCAGAACTCGACCACCTACACTGGCCAAAACAGAACTTCACCACATACAGGAAACCGAACAGAAACTAACCACACATAGTTGCCCAAAGAGAAGCTGACCACACAAAGTGGCCCAAACAGACTTTGAAAAATACAAGGGCCCAGAGAAAACTTGACCACAGTTGGAGGTTCAAAAAAAACTAGACAATATGCAGTAGCCCAAAGATAACTTCACCACATACAGGGTTCCAAAGCAACTTAACCACATACAGTGTCCCAAACAGAACTTGACCACACACAGTGAAGAAGAGAACTTGACGATATACAGAGGCCCAAAAAGAACTTTTCCACATAAAGGGTCCCATACAAATATAACTTCATACAGTAGCTCAAACAAAACTTGACCACCTACCGGGACCCAAACAGAACTTCACCACAACAGGGGCTCAAAAAGAACTTGACCATATACATTGCCCCAAATACAACTTGACCACACAGAGTGGCCTAAACAGAACTTGACCACAACAGGGGTTCACAAAAAAATCTACCACATATAGTGACCCAAACAGAACATGACCACACACAGTGGCCCAAATAGAACCTGAACATACACACGGGCCCAAACAGACCTTGACCACATAGAGTGGCCCAAACAGAACTTGATAACATACAGTGGCCCAAATAGAGCTTGACCATATACATTGAACCCTTACAGAACGTGACCACACACAGTGCTACAAACAGAACATTACCACAAACAGGGGCCCAACATAACATGACAACAAAAAGTGGCCCAATCAGAACTTGATCACACACAGTGGCCCAAACAGAACCTGACCACACCTAGGGGCCCAAATAGAACTTGACCAATTGTAGTGGCCTAAACAGAACTTGACCATATACAGGGAACCAAACAGAACTTGACCAAACACAGTTCCCCAAACAGAACTTGACCACAAACGGTGGCAAAAACATGACTGAATAAAGAGGCCCAAACAGACCTTGACCTCAAACAGTGGCCCAAAGAGAACTTGACCACACACAGTGGCCCAAACAGAACTTGACCACATACAGAGGCCAAATCAGAACTTGACCACGCACATGAGCCCAAAAACAACTTAACCAAATATAGTGGTCTAAACAGAACTTGACAACCTATACTGGCCAAAACAGAACTTGACTACATACAGGAACCCAAACAGAACTTGACCACATACAGGAACCCGAACAGAAACTAACCACACATAATTGCCCAAAGAGAACTTGACCACACAAAGTGGCCCAAACAGACCTTGAAAAATACAAGGGCCCAGAGAGAACTTGACCACATACAAGGGCTCAAAAAGAATTAGACCACATACAACGGCCCAAAGATAACTTCACCACATGCAGGGTTCAAAAAATAGCTTGACCACATACAGTGGCCTAAAGAGAATTTGACCACAAACAGTGGCAAAAGAGAACTTGACCAAATACAGGGGTCCAGAAAGAACTTGTCCATATACTGGGGCCCAGACAGAACTTGATCTCATACAGTGGCCCAAACAAAACTTGACCACATACAGGGACCCAAACAAAATTTAACCACACATAATGGCCCAAACAAAACTTTACCAAACACACTGACCCAAACAAAACCTGACAACATACAGGGCCCCAAAGAGAACATGAGGACAAAGAAGGGCTCAAATTGAACTTAACCACATACAGTGGCCCAAACAGAACTAGACCATACACAGTGGCCCAAACAGAAGTTTAACAGATACAGGGGCCCAAACAGAACTTTCACAGGTACAAGGGCCCAAACAGAACTTGACCATATACAGGTTTAAAAAGAACTTGACCACATAAACTGGCGCAAAGAGAACTTGACCACACACAGTTGCCTTAAGAAAACTTGACCATACATAGAGGACCATATAGACATTGACCACGGACAGTGGCCCAAACAGAACTTGATCACGTACACTGGCCCAAACAGCGCTTCACCATATACAAGTACGCAAACAGAACTTGACCATACATACAGTGCCCCAAACAGAACTTGACCACAAACAGTGGCCAAAACATAGCTTAATTATATAAATTGACCAAAACAGAACTTGACATCATGCAGTGACCCTAACAGAACTTGACCATATTCAGGGACCCAAAGAAAACTTGACCAAACAAAGTGGACCAAAGAGAAATTGACCACACACAGTGGCCCAAACATAACCTGACCACATAAATTGGCCCAAACAGAACTTGACCACATACAGTGGCCCAAATAGAACTTGACCACCCAGAGGGGCCCAAGGAGAACTTGACCAAATATAGTGGTCTAAACAGAACCTGACCACATACACGGGCCAAAACAGAACATGACCACATACAGTAACCCAAACAGAACTTGCCAACACATAGCTGCCCAAAAGGAACTTAACCACACACAGTGGCCCATACAGAACTTGACAAAGTAAAAGGGGCCAAAGAAAACGTGACCACATACAGGGGTTCAAAAAGAGCTACACGATATACAGTGGCCGAGAGATAACTTCACATACAGGGTTCCAAAACAACTTTAACACGTACAGTGGCCGAAATAGAACTTGACCACACACAGTGGCAAAAGTGAACTTCACCATATACAGAGGCCCAAAAAGAACTTGTCCACATACAGGGGTCATACAAAAATTGACCTCATACAGTGGTTCAAACAAAACTAGACCACCTATAGAGACACAAAGAGAACTTGAAAAAAGGTTCAAAAGGAACTTGACCATATACATTGGCCCAAATACAATTTGACCACACACAGTGGCCCAAACAGAACTTGGCAACACACAGGGCCCAAACAGACCCTGACCACATAGAGTGCCCAAACAGAACTTGTCTCTATACAGGGACCCAGACAGAAATTAACCACACACTGTGGCCCAAATCTAACTTGACCTCATAAAGTGGCCCAAACAGAACTTGACCATGTACAGTGGCCCAAAGAGAACTTGATCATATACTGTGGCCCAAAGAGAACTTGACCACACACAGGGGTCCAAACACAACTTGACCAAATGTAGTAGCCTAAACAGAACTTGACCGTATACACCAGCCAAAACAACTTCACCGTATACACCAGCCAAAACAGAACTTGACCACTTACAGGAACGTAAACAGAACTTGACAAAACGTAGTTGCCCAAACAGAACTTGACCATACACAGGGGCCCAAACAGACCTTGACCATATAGAGTGTCCCAAACAGAACTTGACAACAGACAGTGGCCCAAATAGAACTTGCCGATATACATTGAACCCATACAGAACATGACCACACACAGTGCCACAAACAGAACTTGACCACAAGCAGGGGCCCAAACATAATATGACAACAAAAAGTGGCTCAAAAAGAACTTCATCACATACAGTGGCACAAACAGAACTTGACTACACCTGGGACCCAAACAGAACTTGACCAAATGTAGTGGCCTAAACCATATACAGGGAACCAAATAGAACTCGACCACACACAGTTCCCCAAACAGAACTTGACCACAAACAGTGGCCAAAGCATGACTACATAAAGAGGCCCAAACAGAACTTGGCCTCAAACAGTAGCCCAAACAGAACTTGACCACACACATGAGCCCAAAAACAACTTAACCAAATATAGTGGCCTAACCAGAACTTGACCACCTACACTGGCCAAAATAGAACTTGATCGCATACAGTAACCCAAACGGAGCTTGACCACATACAGGAACCCGAACAGAGCCTGACCACACATAGTTGCCCAAAGAGAACTTGACCACACAAAGTGGCCCAAACAGACCTTGAAAAATACAAGGGCCCAGAGAGAACTTGACCACATACAAGGGTTCAAAAGAATTAGACCACATCCAACGGCCCAAAGATAACTTCACCACATACAGGGTTCAAAAAACAGCTTGACCATATACAGTGGCCTAAAGAGAACGTGACCACAAACAGTGGCAAAAGAGAACTTGACCAAATACAGGGGTCCAAAAAGAACTTATCCATATACTGGGGCCCAGACAGAACATGACCTCTTACAGTGGCCCAACCAAAACTTGACCACATACAGGGACCCAAACAGAACTTAACCACACATAGTGGCCCAAACAAAACTTCACCAAACACACTGACCCAAACAAAACCTGACAACATACAGGGCCCCAAAGAGAACATGAAGACATAGAAGGGCTCAAAAAGAACTTAACCACATACAGTAGCCCAAACAAAACTTTAACAGATACAGGGGCCCAAATAGAACTTGACCACATACAGAAGGTTAAAAAGAACTTGACAACATAAAGTGGTGTAACCAGAACTTGGCCACAAACAGTGGCCTTAACAAAACTTGACCATACAAAGGGGTCCAAACAGACCATATACAATGCCATATACAATGACCCAAACAGAACTTGACCATACACACAGTGCCCCAAACAGAACTTGACCACAAACAGTGGCCAAAACATAACTTGACCATATAAATTGGCCCAAACAGAACTTGACCTCATGCAGTAGCCCTAACAGAATCTGACCATATACAGGGACCAAAAGAAAACTTGACCAAAGTGGACCAAAGAGAACTTGACCACAAACACTGGCCCAAACAGAACTTGACCACATAAAGTGGCCCAAACAGAACTTGACCACTTACAGTGGTTCAAACAGATCTTGACCTCCCAGAAAGGGGCCCAAAGAGAACTTGACCAAATGTAGTGGTCTAAACAGAACCTGACCACATACACAGGCCAAAACAGAACATGACCACATACAGGAACCCAAACAGAACTTGACAACGCATTGCTGCCCAAAAGGAACTTGACTACACCCAGTTGCCCAAACAGAACATGACAAAATAGAAGGACCCAGAGAAAACTTGACCACATATAGGGGTTCAAAAAGAACTAGACGATATACAGTGGCCCAAAGATAACTTCACCACATACAGGGTTCCAAAACAACTTTACCACATACTTTGGCCCAAATAGAACTTGACCACACACAGTGGCAAACGAAAACTTAACCATATACAGAGGCCCAAAAAGAACTTGGCCACATACAGGGGCCCATACAAAAATTGACCTCATACAGTGGTTCAAACAAATCTTGACCACCTAAAGGGACACAAACAGAACGTGAAAAAAAGGCTTAAAGAGTACTTGACCATATACATTGGCCCAAATACAACTTAACCACACAGAGTGACCCAAACAGAACTCGACCACACACAGAGCCCAAACAGACCTTGACCACATAGAGTGGCCCAAACAGAGCTTTTCCATATAAAGGGACCCAGACAGAAATTAACCACACATAGTTGCCCAAACAGAAATTCACTATATACAGAGTCCAAAACAAAACTTGGCCACAAAATGTGGACCAAACAAACCTTGACCACACACAGGGGCCCAAACATACCTTGACCTCATAAAGTAGCACAAACAGAATTTGACCATATACAGTGGCCCAAAGAGAACTTGACCACACACAGGGGTCCAACCACAACTTGAGCAAATGTAGTGGCCTAAACAGAATTTGACCATATACACCGGCCAAAACAGAACTTGACCACATACAGGAACACAAACAGAACTTGACCAAACATAGTTCCCCAAATAGAACTTGAACACACACAGTGGCCCAAACTGAACTTGACAAAATTCAAGAGCCCAGAGAAAACGACCACATACAGGGACTCAAAAAGAAATAGATCACATACAAGGGCCCAAAGGCAACTTCACCACATACAGGATTAAAAAAAAGCTTCACCACATACCATGACCTAAAGATAACTTGACCACACACAGTGGCAAAAGAGAACTTGACCAAATACAGGGGTCCAAAAAGAACTTGTCCATATACACGGGCCCAGACAGGAATTAACCTCATACAGTAGCCCAAACAAAATTTGACAACATACAGGGACCCAAAGAGAACTTAACCACACGTACTGGCCCAAACAGAACTTGACCAAACACAGTGGCCAAAAAAAGAATTGACAACATACAGGGGCAAAAAGAGAACATGACATAGAGGGATTCAAAAAGAACTTGACCACATAGAGTGACCCAAACAGGACTTGACTACACACAGCGTCCCAAATAGAACTTGACTACATACAAGGGTGCAAAAACAATGTTACCACATACAGTGACCTAAACAGAATTTGACCGCACACAGTGGCCTAAACAGAACTTGACCACATACGGGCCCAAGAAGACCTTGACCACATACAGTGTCCCAAACAGATCTTGACCACATACAGCGGCCCAAACAGAACTTGACAATATACAAGGACCCAAACTGAATTCGACCACATACACTGGCCGAAACAGAACTTGACCAAAACATAACTTGACCAAACAAAGCGACCCAAACAGAACTTGACCTCATACAGTGATCCAAAAATATCTTGACCACACACAGGGGCCCAGATAGAACTTGACCAAATGTAATGGACTAAACAGAACTTGACCACATGTACTGGCCAAAACAGAAAATGACCATATAAAGGAACCTAAACAGAACTTCACCACACATAGTTGCCCAAGAAGAACTTGACCACACACCGTGGCAGAAACAAAACTTGACAAAATACAAGGGCCCAGAGAGAACGTGACCACATTTAGCGGTTCAAAAAGAACTAGACCACACACAGTGGCACAAAGATAGTTTCACCACATACAGGTTTCCAAAAACAGCTTTACCACATAAAGTGGCCCAAATAGAACTTGACCACACACAGTAGCAAAAGAGAACTTAGGCACATACAGGGGTCCATAGAGAACATGTCCACATACATGGGCCCAGAGAGAACTTTACCTCATACAGTGGCCTAAATAAAACTTGACCACATACAGAGACCTAAAGAGAACATGACCACAACAGGGGCTCAAAAAGTACTAGACTACATACAGTGGCCCAAACAGAACTTGATCATACATAGTGGCCCAAAAAGAACTTGACCATACATAGGGGCCAACACAGACCTTGACCACATAGAGTGGCCCAAACAGAACTTGACCACATACAGTGGCCCAAGTAGAACTTGACCATATACATGGACCCATACAGAACTTCACCAAACACAGTGCTACAAACAGAACTTGATCACAAACATTGGCCTAAACATAAATTGACCAGATAAAGTGGCCCAAGCAGAACTTGATCACATACAGTGTCCCAAACAGAACTTGACCACACCTAGGGGCCAAGACAGAACTTGTCCAAATGTAGTGTCCTAAACAAAACTTGACCATATACAGAGACCCAAACAGAACTTGACAACACACAGTGCCCGAAACAGAACTTGACCACAAACAGTGGCCAAAACAGAACTTGACCTCATACAGTGGCCCAAACAGAACTTGACGACACACAGGAGCCCAAAAAAACTTGACCACATACAATGGCCAAAACAGAATTGGACCACATACATTGGTCAAAATATAACTTGACCAAATATAATGGCCTAAATAGAACTTGACTACGTACACTGGCCAAAACAGAACTTGACCACAAACAGAAACCCAAACAGAACTTGACCACACATAGCTGCCCAAACAGAACGTGACCAAAAAAAGTGGCCCAAACAGACCTTGACAAAATACAAGGGCCCAAAGAGAACTTGACCACATATAGGAGTTCAAAAAGAATTAGACCACATACAGTGGCTCAAAGATAACTTCACCACATACAGGGTCCAAAAAACAGCTTGACCACACACAGTGGCCTAAAGAGAACTTCACCACACAAAGTGGCAAAAGATAATATGACCACATACAGATGACCAAAAAGAACTTGGCCATATACAGGGGCCCAGACAGAAATTGACCTCATAAAGTGGCCCAAACAAAATTTGACCACATAGGGGGACCCAAACGGAACTTAACCACACATATTGGCCCAAACAGAACTTTATCAAATACAGTGGCCCAAACAAAACCTGACAACATACAGGGCCCTAAAGAAACATGACGATATAGACAAATTCAAAAGGAACTTAACCACATACAGTGGCCAAACAGAAATTGACCACACACACAGTGGCCCGAATAGAACTTTACCAGATACAGGGGCCCAAACAGAACTTGACCACATACAAAGGTTCAAAAACAACTTGACCACTTACTGTGACCCAAACAGAACTTGACCACACACAGTAGCCCCCAAAAAACTTGACCACGCATAGGGGCACAAACACAACTTGACCACGTAGAGTGACCGAAACAGAACTTGACCACATACAGTGGCCCAAACAGAACTTGACCACACATAGGGGCTCAAACAGACCTTGACCACATACGGTAACCCAAACAGAACTTGACCACATACAGTGGCCCAAACAGAACTTGACCATATACAAGGACACAAACAGAATTTGACCACACACAGAGCTCCAAACAGAACTTGACCACAAACAGTGGTCCAACCATAACTTGACCAAATGATATAGCCCAAACGGAACTTGACTTCATACAGTGGCCCAAACGGAACTGGGCCACACACAGGGGCCCAAACAGAACTTGACCAAATGTAATGGCCTAAACAGAACTTGACTACATACACTGGGCAAAACAGAAAATGACCATATACAGGAACCCAAACAAAAATTGACCAAAAATAGTTGCCCAAAACAATCTTGACCACACACGGTGGCCCGAACAGAACTTGACAAAATACAAGGGCCGAGAGAGAACGTAACCACATATATTGGTTCAAAAAGAACTAGACTACACACAGTTTCACAAAGGTAGTTTCACCAGATACAGGGTTCCAAAAATAGCTTGACCACATACAGTGGCCCAAATAGACCTTGACACAGTGACAAAAGAGAACTTAACCACATACAGTGGTCCAAAAAGAACATGTCGACATACAGGGGCCCAAACAGAACTTAACCTCATACAGTGGCCTAAACAAAACTTGACCACATACAGGGACCCAATGAGAACTTGACCACAACAGGAGTTCAAAAAGATCTTGACCACATACATTGGGATAAACAGAACTTGACCACACACAGTGGCCCAAACAAAACCTGACCACAAACAGTGGACAAAACATAACTTGACCACATAAAGTGGCAAAACAGAACTTGACCTCACACAGTAGCCCAAACAGAACTTGACCACATACAGTGGTCAAAACAGACAATGACAACAAACAGGGTGTCCAAACACAACTTGACCAAATATAGTGGCCTAAACAGAACTTACCAAATATAGTGGCCTAAACAGAACTTGACCACATACACTGGCCAAAACAGAATTTGACCACATACAGGAACCCAAACAGAACTTGACCGCACAAAGTACCCCAAAAAGAACTTGACCACACACAATGGACAAAGCATAACTTGCCCACATAAAGTGGCCAAAACGGAACTTGATCTCATACAGTGGCCCAAACAAGACTTGACCACACACAGGGGTCCAAACAGAACTAGACCACGTACAGTGGCCAGAACAGACATTGACAACACACAGGGGTCCAAACACAACTTGACCTAATATAGTGATCTAAACACAACTTGACCACATACACTGGCCAAAACAGAACTTAACCACATACAGGAACACAAACAGAAGTTGACCACAGTTGCCCAAACAGAATTTGACGACACAAATTGTCACAAACAGACCTTGACAAAATACAAGGGCCCAGACCTGACCTCACACAGGGGTTCAAAAAGAATTAGACCACATACAGTGGCCCAAAGATAAATTCACCACATACAGGGTTGAAAATACAGCTTGACTACACACTGTAACCCAAAGAGAACTTGACCACACACAGTGGCAAAAGAGAATTTGATCACATACAGAAGTCCAAATAGAACTCTTCCATATACAGGGGCCCAGACAAACTTGACCTCATACAGTGGTCCGAAAAAAAACTTGACCACATACAGGGACCCAATCAGAATTTAACCACACATAGTGACCCAAACAGAACTTTACCAAATACATTGGCCCAAACAGAACCTGAAATTATACAGGGCCCCAAAGAGAACATGACGACATAGAGGGGCTCAAAATGAACTTAACTGCATACAGTGGCCCAAACAGAACTCGAAAACACACAGTGGCCCAAAGAGAGCTTTACTAGATACAGGGGCCCAAACAGAACTTGACCATATACAGAGATTCAAATAGAATTTGACCACATACAGTGGCCCAAACAGAACTTCACCACACAAAATGGCCCAAACAAATTTGACCACACATATGGGCCCAAACAGATTTTGACTAGGAAGAGTGGCCAAAACAGAACTTGACCACATACAGTGGCAAAGCAGAACTTGACCATATACAGGGGCTAAACAGAACTTGACAACGCACAGTGCAACAAACATAATTTGAACACAAACAGTGGCCAAAAAATAGCTTCACCACATTAAGTAGCCTAAACAGATCTTGACCTCATACAGTGGCCCTAACAGAACTTGACCATATACATGGACCCAGACAACACTTGAACACACAAAATGGACCAAACAGAGCTTGACCACACACAGTGGCCCGATCATAACTTGACCACATAAAGTAATCTAATCAGAACTTGACCACATGTAGTGGCCCAAACAGAACTTGACCAAACACAGGAGCCTAAACAGAACTTGACCAAATGTAGTGGCCTAAACAGAATTTGACCACATACACTGGCCAAAACAGAACATGACCACATACAGAAACCCAAACAAAACTTGACCACACATAGCTACCCAAAAGAAAATTGACCACACACACACTGGCCTAAACAGAACTTGACAAAACACAAGGGCCCAGAGAAAACGAACACATATAGGGGTTCAAGCAGAACTAGACCACATAGTGTGGCTAAAAGATAACTTCACCACGTACAGGGTTCCAAAACAGCTTTACCTTATAAAGTGGTCCAAACAGAACTTGACCACACACAGTGGCAAAAGGGGACTTGACCACATACAGAGGCCCAAAAAGAACTTGTCCTCATACAGAGACCCAGGAAAAAATTGACCTCATACAGTGGCCGAAACAAAACTTGACAACATACAGGGACCCAAATAGACCTTGAACACAACAGAGGTTTTAAAAAAACTTGACCACATACAGTGACCCAAAAAGAATTTCATCACGCACAGTGGCCCAAACAGAACTTGACCACACACAGGGGCCTAGATAGACCTTGACCACATGCAGTGAACCAAATAAAACTTCACCACATAAGAGGACCTAAACAGAACTTGACCACACAAAGTGGCCCAAACAGAACTTGACCACACACACAATGGCCCAAACAGAACTTGACCACAAACAGGGGCCCAAACAGACCTTGACCACATACAATGGCCCAAACAGAACTTGACCACATACAGTGGGCCAAATAGAACCTGACCATGTACAGAGACCCACACAGAAATTGACCACCCATAGTTGCCCAAACAGAACTTCACCATATACAGGGACCCAAACAACACTTGACCATACAAAGTGAACCAGACAGAACTTGAACACACACAGTGGTCCAAACATAATTTGACCATATCAAGTGGCCCAAACAGAACTTGACCACAGGGGCCCAAACAGATCTTGACCACATACAGTGGCCAAAACAGAACTTGGCCACACACAGGGGTCCAAACACAACTTGACCAAATATAGTGGCCTAAACAGAACCTGACCACATACACTGGCCAAAACAGAACTTGACCACATACAGGAACTCAAACAGAACTCGACCACACACAGGAACGCAGACAGAACTTGACCAAACATAGTTGCTTAAACAGAACTTGACCATACAAAGTGGCACAAACAGACCTTGACAAAATAAAGGGCCCAGAGATAACTTAACCACACACAGGGGTCCAAAAAGAATTAGACTACATACAGAGGCCCAAAGATAACTTCACCACATACAGGGTTCAATAAATAGCTTGACCACATACAGTGGCCCAAAGAGAACTTGACCACACACAGTGGCAAAAGAGAATTTGACCAAATAAAGGGGTCCAAAAATACGTTCTCCATATACAGGGGCCATACAGAGCTTGACCTCATACAATAGCTCAAGCAAAACATGACCAAATGCAGGGTCCCCCAAAAAAATTAGCCACACATAGTGGCCCAAACAGAGCTTTACGAAATACAGTGTCCCAAACAAAACCTGACAATATACAGGGCTCAAAAGACAACATGATGACATAGGGGGGTTCAAAAAGAACTTAATCACATACGGTGGCCCAAGCAGACGACCACACACAGTGGCCCAAAGAGAGCGTCACAACAAACAAGGGCCCAAACAGAACTTGACTATATACAATAGTTCAAAAAGAACTTCACCACATATAGTGGCCCAGACATAACTTGACCACACAGAGTGGCCCAAACAAAACTTAACCACACATAGGGGCTCGGACAGACCTTGACCACGTAGAGTGGCTCAAACAGAACTTGACCACACACAGTGGCCCAAACATAACTTGACCATATACAGGGACCTAGACAGAACTTAACCACACACAGTGCCCCAAACAGAACTTGGTCAAAATCAGTGGTCAAAGCATAACTTGACAACATAAAGTGACCCAAACAGAACTTGACCTCATACAGTGGCCCTCACAGAAATTGACCATGTACACGGGCCCACACAACACTTGACCACACAAAGTGGACCAAAGAAAACTTGACAACACACAGTGGCCCAAACAAAACTTGACCACATAAAGTGACCCAAACAGAACTTGACCTCATACAGTGGCCCAAACAGAACTTGACCAAACAGGGGCCCACACAGAACTTGACCAAATGTCATGGCCTAAACAGAATTTGACCACATCCACTAGCCAAAACAGAACATGACCACATCCACTAGCCAAAACAGAACATGACCACATAGAGAGACCCAAACAGAACTTGACCACACATAGCTGCCCAAAGAGAACTTGATCACACACAGTGGCCTAAACAGAATATGACAAAATACAAGGGCCCAGAGAAAACTTGAATACATATAGGGGTTCAATAAAAACTAGACCACATACAGCGTTCCAAAGATAACTTCACCATATACAGGGGTCTAAAACAGCTTTACCATACATAGTGGCCCAAATAGAACTTGACCACAAACAGTGGCAAAAGAGAATCTGACCACATACAGAGGCCCGTAAAGAATTTTTCCACACAGGAGCCAAGAAAAAACTTGAACTCATACAGTGGCCCAAACAAAACTTGACCACATACAGGGACCCAAATAGAGCTTGACCACAGCAGAGGTTCAAAAAGAACTTGACTATATACAGTGACTCGAATAGAACTTCATCACGCACAGTGTCCCAAACAGAACTTGACCACACACAGTGGCTCAAACAGGCCTTGACCACATAGAATGGCCCGAACAGAACATCACCACATATAGTGGCCCAAACAGAACTTCACCACATACAAGGATCTAAACAGATCTTGACACACAAAGTTGCCCAAACAGAACTTCACCACACAGTGGCCAAAACAGAACTTGACCATAAACAGGGGCCAAAAGAGAAATTGACCACATACAGTGGCCCAAACAGAACTTGACCAAATACAGTGGCCCAAATAGAACTCGTCCATGTACAGGGACCCATACAGAAATTGACCACACATGTTGCCCAAACAGAACTACACAATATACAGGGACCCAAACAACTCTTGACCACACAAAGTGGACCAAACAGAACTTGACCACACACAGTGGCCCAAACATAAGTTGACCACATAAAATGACTCAAACAGAACTTGACCACATACAATGGCCCAAACAGAACTTGGCCAAACACAGGGGCCAAAACAGAACTTGACAAAATGTTGTGGCCTAAACAGAATTTGACCACATACACTGGCCAAACCAGAACATGACAACATACAGGAACCCAAACAGAACTTGACCACACATAGCTGCCCAAAAAGAACCTGACCACATACAGTGGCCTAAACAGAACTTGGCAAAATACAAGGGTCCAGAGAAAACTTCAACATATAAAGGGGTTCAATAAGAACTAGACCACATACAGTGGCCTAAAGATAACTTCACCACATACAGGGTTCCAAATAGCTTTACCATATTCAGTGGACAAAATAGAACTTGACCACACACAGTGGCAAAAGAGAACTTGACCACATATAAAGGCCCAAAAAGAACTTGTCCACATACAGGGGCCCAGACAAAACTTGAACTCATGCAGTGGCCAAAACAAAACTTGACAACATACAGGGACCGAAATAGAACTTGACCACAACAGGAGTTCAAAAAGAACTTGACCAAATACAGTCAAACTTGACAACATACAGGGACCGAAATAGAACTTGACCACAACAGGAGTTCAAAAAGAACTTGACCAAATACAGTGACCCGAAAAGAACTTAATCACGCACGGTGACCCAAACAGAACTTAATCTCACACAGGGGCCCAAATAGACCTTGACCACATGCAGTGGCCCAGACAGAACTTTCTCACATACAGGGACCTAAACAGAACTTGTCCACACAAAGTGGCCTAAAGAGAACTTGACCACACACAGTGGCCAAAACAGAACTTGACCACAAACAGGGACCCAAACAGACCTTGACCACATATAATGGCCCAAACAGAACTTGACCACATACAGTGGCCCAAATAGAACTTGACCATGTACAGGAACCCATACAGAAATTGACCACACATAGTTGCCCAAACAGAACTTCACTATATACAGGAACCCAAACAACACTTGACCATACAAAGTGGACCAAGCAGAACTTGATCACACACAGTGGCCTAAACATAACTTGACCATATAAGGTGGCCCAAACAGAACTTGACCACATAAAGTGGCCCAAACAGAACTTGACCACATATAGTGGCCAAAACAGAGCTTGACCACATGCAGGGGTCTCAACACAACTTAACCAAATATTGTGGCCTAAACAGAAATTGACCACATACACTGGCCAAAACAGAACTTGACCGCATAAAGGAACCCAAACAGAACTTGACCACACAAAGTGGCCCAAACAGACCTTAACAAAATACAAGGGCGCAGAGAGAACTTGGCCACATACAGTGGTCCAAAAAGAATTAGACCATAAACAGAGGCACAAAAGTAACTTAACCGCATACAGGGTTCAAAAAACATCTTGACTACATACAGTGACCCAAAGAGAATTTGACCACACACAGTGGCAAAAGAGAATTTGACCACATACAGGAGTCCAAAAAGAACTTTTCCATAAACAGTGGCCCAGACAGAACTTGACCACATACAGTGATCCAAACAGAGCTTAACCATATACAAGGATCCAAACAGAACTTGACCACACACAGTGCCGTAAACAGAACCTAGCCACAAACAGTGGCCAAAACATAACGACCACATAAAGTGACACAAACAGAACTTCAACTCATACAGTCACCCACACAGAACTTGACCATATACAGGGACCCAAACAACACTTGACCACACAAAGTGGACCAAACAGACCTTGACCATACACAATGGCTCAAACATAACCTGACCACATAAAGTGGCCGAAACAGAACTTGACCAAATGTAGTGGCCTAACCAGAATTTGACCACATACACTGGCCAAAACAGAACATGACCACATACAGGAACCCAAACAGAACTTGATCACATAGCTGTCCAAAAAGAGCTTGACCACACACAGTGGCCTAAACAGAACTTGACAAAATTCAAGTGCCCAGAGAGAACTTGAAGACATATAAGGGCTCAATTAGAACTAGACCACATACAGTGGCCTAAAGATAACTTCACCACATACAGGGCTCCAAAACAGCTTCACAGTATACAGTGGCCCAAATAGAATTTGACCACACACAGTGGCAAAAGAGAACTTGACCACATTCAGAGGCCTAAAAAGAACTTGTCCACATGCAGGGGCATGTGGCAAAAACAAAACTAGACTACATACAGGGACCCTAATAGAACTTGACCGAAACAGGGGTTCAAAAAGTTGACCACATAGTGACCCAAATAGAGCTTCATCACGCACAGTGGTCCAAAAAGAACTTGACCACACACAGGGAACCAAACAGGCCTTGACGACACAGAGTGGCTCAAACAGAACATCACCACATACAGAGGCCCAATCAGAACTTGACCACATACGGGGACCTAAACAGAACTTCACCACACACAGTGGCCCAAACATAACTTGACCACATAAAGTGGACCAAACAGAACTTGACCACATACAGTGGCCCAAACAGAACTTGACCACACACAGGGGACCAAACACAGCTTGACTAAATGTAGTCGCCTAAAGAGAACTTGACCATACACACTGGCCAACAAAGAACTTGGCCACATACAGGAACCCAAACAGAATTAAATCACATACAGTGGCCCAAACATAATTCAACCAAACACAGGGGCCCAAACAGACCTTGAATACATAGAGTGGCCCAAACAGAACTTGACCACATGAAGAGACTTAAACAGAAATTGACCACAAAAAGTGGCCCAAACAGAACTTCACCACACACAGTGGCCCAAATAGAACCTCACCACAAACGGGCCCAAGCAGACCTTGACCACATACATTGGCCCAAACAGAATTTGACCACATACAGTGGCCCAAATAGAACTTGACCATGTACAGGGACCCATACAAAAATTGACCACACATAGATGACTAAACAGAACTTCACCATATACAGGGACCCAAACAACACTTGACCACACAAAGTGGACCAAAGAAAACTTGACCACACACAGTGGCCCAAATATAACTTGACAACATAAAGTGGCCCAAACAGAACTTGATCACATACAGTGACCAAAAAACCACTTGACCACACACATGGGTCCAAACACAACTTGACCAAATGTACTGGCATAAACAGAACTTGACGATATACACTGGCCAAAACAGAACTTACCCACATTCAGGAATTCAAAGAGATCTTGACCACACATAGTTGCCCAAACAGAACTTGACCACACACAGTGGCCCAAACAGAACTTGACCACACACAGTGGCCCAAGCAGAACTTGACCACATACAGGGGCTCAAAAAGAAATAGATCACATACAAGGGCCCAAAGATACTTCACCACATAGACGTTTCAAAACACAGCTTGACCACAGACGGTTGCCCAAAGAGAACTTGACCACACACAGGGGCAAATGAGAACTTGACCAAATACAGGGGTCGAAAAAGAACTTATCCATATACAGGGGCCCAGACAGAACTTGAACTCATACAGTGGCCCAAACAAAACTTGACCACATACAGGGACCCAAACAGAACTTAACAACACAGAGTGGCCCAAACAGAATTTGACCAAACACAGTGGAAAAATAAATCTTGACAACATACAGGGGCAAGAAGAGAACATGACGACACAGAAGGGTTCAAAAAGAACTTGACCACATACAGTGGCTCCAACAGAACCTGACCACGCACAGCGGCCAAACAAAACTTTACAAGATACAGGGGCCCAAACAGAATTTGACCACATACAGGGGTTCAAAAAGAACTTGACCACATACAGTGGCCCAAACAGAACATGACGACACATAGTGGTCCAAACAAAACTTAACCATACATAGGGGCCCAAACAGACCTTGACCATATACAGTGGCCCAAACAGAACTTGACCATATACAAGGACCCAACAAAATTTGACTACACACAGTGCTTAAAACAGAACTTGACCACAAATAGTGGCCCAAACATAACTTGACAAAATAAAGTGGCCCAAACAAAACGACATCATGCAGTGGCCCAAATAGAACGTGACCACACACAGGGGCCCAAACAGAACTTGACTAAATGTAGTGGCCAAAACAGAACTTGACCACATAAACTGGCCAAAGCAGAAAATGGCCATATGCAGGAACCCAAACAGAACTAGACAACATATAGTTGCCCAAAAAGAACTAGACCAGACACGGTGGCCAAAACATTACTTGACAAAATACAAATGCTCAGAGAGAACTTGACCATATATAGCGGATCAAAAAGAACTAGACCATACAGTCGTCCGAAGATAGTTTCTCGACATACTGGGTTCCAAAAACAGCTTGACCACATACAGTGGCCCAAATGGAACTTGACCACACACAGTGGCAAAAGAGAACTTGACCACAAACAGGGGTCCAAAAAGAAATCATCCACATACAAGGGCCCAGAGAGAACTTGACCTCAAAGTGTGGCTGAAAAAAGAATTGACCACATACAGGGACCCAAAGAGAACTTGACCACAACAGAGGTTCAAAAGGAACTTGACCACATACAGTGACATAAAATAGAGCTTCATTACGCACAGTGGTCCAAACAGAACTTAACCACACACGGGGGCCCAAACAGGCCTTGACCACAAAGATTGGCCCAAACAGAACTTGGCCACATACAGTGGCCCAAACAAAACTTGACCACATACAGGGACCTAAAAAAACAACCACACAAAGTGGCCCAAACAGAACTTGGCCACAAACAGTGGCTCATACAGAACATGACCGCAATCAAGGGCCCAAACAGAACTTTACCACATACAGTGGTCCAAATAGAATTTGATCATGTACAGGAACCCATACAGAAATTGACCACATACAGTTGCCCAAACAGAACTTGACCATACACAGTGGCCCAAATAGAACTTGACAAAATACAAGGGCCGAGAGAGAACTTGACCACATACAGCGACCCAAATACAGGGTTCAAAAAACAAATTGACCATATACAGTGGCCCAAAAAAACTTGACCACACACAGTGTCAAAAGAGAACTTGAAAAATACAGGGGTCCAAAAAGAATTTGTTCGTATACAGGGGCTCAGACAGAGCTTGACCTCATACAGAGGCCAAAAAAAACTCAACTACATAAAGGGACCCAAACAGAACTTAACCACAAATAGTGGCTCAAAAAAAAATTGACAAAATACAGGGGCAAAAAAAGAACAAGACGACATAAAAAGGTTCAAAAAGAACTTAACCACATACAGTGGCCCAAATAGAACTGGACCACACACAGTGGCCCAAACAGAACTTGACCATACATCTGGGCCCAAACAGACCTTCGCCACATACAGTGGCCCAAACACAACTTGACCACATACAGTGGCCCAAACGGAACTTGACCACATACAATGGCCAAAAGAGAACTTGACCACACACAAGGGTCAAAAAAGAGCTTGACCACATACAGGGGCCCAGACAGAACTTGACCACTAACATTGGCCCAAACAGAACTTTACCACGCATAGTGGCCCAATACAGAACTTCACCGCAGACAATGGAGGAAACAGAACTTGACAACATATAGGAGTCTAAAAAATATTTGACCACATAGGGGGTTCAAAACAACTTGACCACATACAGTGGCCCAAACAGAGCTTGACAACATACATTGGCCCAAAGAAAGTTTGACCAAATACAAGGGTTCAAAAAGATTTTGACTAAAAACAGTGGTCCAAACAGAACTTGACCACACACAGATTTCCAAATAGGATTTGACTACATTCAGGGGTCCAAAAAGAACTTCACCACATACAGGGGCCCAGACAGAACTTGACCTTATACAGTGGCCCAAAGACAACTTGACCACTTACAGAGGTTCAAAAAGAACTTTACCACATACAGTGGCCCAAACAGAACTGGACCACATACAGTGGCCCAAAGAGAGCTTCACCACAGATAGGAACCAAAAAGAACTTGACCACACACATGGGCCCACACAGAACTTGGCTACATAGTGTGGCCTAAAAGAAATTGACCACATACAGGGACCCAAGCAGGATATGACACACATAATGACTCAAACAAAACTTGACCACAC
Source organism: Panulirus ornatus (assembly GCF_036320965.1). Taxonomy (NCBI): domain Eukaryota; kingdom Metazoa; phylum Arthropoda; class Malacostraca; order Decapoda; family Palinuridae; genus Panulirus; species Panulirus ornatus. The sequence goes on along the minus strand of NC_092234.1, from coordinate 28,088,587 downwards.
ACAGTGGCACAAACAGAACTTGACAACATGAAGGGGCCCAAAGAGAACCTGATCACATACAAGGGTTCAAAAAGAGCATGGACACAGTCAGTGGCCAAAACAGAACTTGACCACATACGGTGGCCAGAAGAAAACTATACTACATACAGGGGTTCAAAAAGAACTTGAGCACATACTGTGGCCCAAACAGAAATTGATCACACACAGCGGCCCAAACAGAACTTGACCATATATAGGGGTGCAAAACGAACGACCACATACATTTGCCAGAAAGAACTTGACCTTGTGCAGTGGCCAAAAGAGAACATGACCACATACAGTGTTTCAAAAACAACGTAGCCACATACAGTTGCCTAAACAAAACTTGACTACATACAGTGATCCAAAGAGAACTTGACAACATACATGGTTTCAAAAAGAACTTGACCACATACAATGGCCCAGACAGATGTTGATCACTTACAGTGGCCCAAAGAGAACTTGATCATATACGGGAAAAAAAAGAACTTGATCACAAATATTGGACGAAACAGAACTTGACCACACAATAGCACAAACAGAACTTGACAACACACAGGGGCCCAAAGAGAACTTGACCACATACAGGGGCTCAAAACGAACTGGACCACATACAGAGGCCCAAACATAACTTGACCACACACATAGGCCCAACCAGAACATGACTATATACAGTAGCCCATGCAGAACTTGACCACATACAATGGTACAAAGAGAACTTGACTACATATAGGGACCCAAACAGACCTTTACCACACATAATGGCCCAAACAGAATTTCACCACATACAGGAACCCAGACAGAACTTGACCACATATCAAGGGCCAAAAAAAATTGACCGCTTACAGTAGCCCAAACAAAACTTGACAACATACATGAGCTTAATGAGAAATTGACCAAATACAGTGTTTCAAAAAGAACTCTACCACATACCGAGGGCTAAACAAAACTTGACGATAAACAAGGGCCTAAAGACAACTTAACCACGTACAGGGGTTCGAAAAGAACTTAACCACATATAGGGGTTCGGGAAGAACTTGTCCACATACAGCGGCCCAAACAGAACTTGACCACATACAATGGCCAAAAGAGAACTTGACCACACACAAGGGTCGAAAAAGAACTTGACCACATACAGGGACCCAGACAGAACTTAACCACAAACAGTGGCCCAAAAAGAGCTTAACCACACATAGTGGCCCAAACAGAAATTGACCACAGACAGTGGACCAAACAGAACTTGACAACATATAGGGGCCCAAAAAATACTTGACCACATAGGGGTTCAAAAACAACTTGACCACATACATTGGCCCAAACAGAGCTTTACAATGATAAATTGGCCAAAGAAAAAGAATTTGACCAAAAACAGTGGCCCAAAAAGAACTTGACCACACACAGATTTCCAAATAGAACTTGACCATATACAGGGGTCCAAAAAGAACTTGACCACACACAGAGGTCCAGACAGAACTTGACCTTATACAATGGCCCAAAGACAACTTGACCACATACAGGGGTTCAAAAAGAAGTTTACCACATACAGTTGCCCAAACAGAACTGGACCACATACAGTGGCCCAAAGAGAACTTGACCACATATAGGGAACCAAAAAGAACTTGACCACACACAGGGGCCCACACAGAACTTGACTACATACAGTGGCCTAAAAAAAACTTGACCACATACGGGGACCCAAACAGAACTTTAAAACACATAGTGGCCCAAACTTGACAACATGCAAGGGCCAGAAGAGAACTTGATCACATATAGGGGATTAAAAAGCCCTTAACCATATTCAATGGCCCAAACAGAACTTGACCATATAGAGTGGCTCAAAGAGAAATGGATCATATGCAGTGGCCCAAACAGATTTTGACCACATTCAGTGGCTCAAATAGATCTTGATCACACAGAGGTGCCCAAACAGAACTTGACAATATACAGTGGCCCAAACAGAACTTGGCCAAATACAGTGGCCCAAACAAGACTTGACCACATACAGGAACCCAAACAGAACTTTAAAACACATAGTGGCCCAAACAGAACTTGACCACACACATGAGCCCAAACAGACCTTGACCACATACAGTCTCCCAAACAGAACTTGACCACACACAGGCGCCCAAGCAGACCTTGACCACATAAAGTGGCCCAAAAGGAACCTAACCACATACAGTGGCCCAAATAGAACTTGACCATATACAGGGACCCATATAACACTTAACCAGAAAAAGTGGCCCAATCAGATCTTAACCACACACAGTTGCCGAAATATAATTTGACCACATACAGTTTCCCAAACAGAACTTGACAACACACAGGAGCCTAAAGAGAACTTCACCACAGACAGAAGTTCAAAAAGAATCTAACCACATGCAGCCGCCCAAACTGAACATCAACACACACAGTGGCCCAAACATAACTCGACCAAATACAGTGGCCTAAACAGAACTTGACCGCATATTGTGTCCCAAACAGAACGTGACTACACCCATGGGCCTAAACAGACTTTGACCACATATAGTGGCCCAGAGAGAACTTAACCACATAAAGGAATCTAAACAGAACTTGACCACACACGGTGGGGTAAACATAACTTCACCACACACAGAAGCCCAACCAGAACTTCACATTCAGTGGTCCAAACAGAACTTGACTATATACAGTGGCCCAAACAGAACTTGACCACATACAGGGGACCAAACAGATTTTGACAATACACAGTAGCCCAAAATGAACTTGACCACATACAGTGGCCCAAAAAGAATTTGACCACTTACAGGAAACCAAAAAAAAAAATTAACAACACATAGTGGCCCAAACAGAACTTAACCACACAAAGATGCCCAAACAGAACATGACGACATACAGGAGCCCAGACAAAACAAGCAAATACAGGGGTTCAAAAAGAACTTGACCACATACAGTGGCCCAAACAGAACTTGACCACATACAGCGGCCCAAAATGACATTGACCACATACCGTGGCCCAAAGAGAATTTGACCACATACCATGGCCCAAACAGAACTTGACAATATACAAGGACCCAAACAGAACTTGATCACACACAGTGGCACAAACATAACGACCACATACAGTGGCCCGAAAGGAACTTGACCACATACAGTGGCCAAAACAGAACTTGAACACACAAATGGGCCCAAATAGAACTTGATAAAATATACTGGCTAGAAGAGAACTTAACCACATCCAGTGACCCAAACAGAACTTGACCACATGCATTGGCTCAAACAGAAATTGACATCACTGTGGCCCAAACAGAAGTTGACCTCACACAGTGACCCAAACAGAATTTGACAAAATACAGGGTCCCAAAGAGAACATAACCACATACAGGGGTTCAAAGAGAATTTGACCACATACAGTTTCCCAAAGAGAACTTCACTACATAAGGGGTTCCTAAAACAACTTGACCACATACAGTGGCCCAAAGAGAACTTGATCACACACAGTGGCCCAAAGAGAACTTGAGCACATAGAGGGGTCCAAAAAAACTTATCCACATACAGGGGCCCAGACTGAACTTGACCTCACATAGTGGCCCAAACAAAACTTTACAACATACAAGGAACCAAAAAGAAATTGACCACACATAGTGCCCCAAACAGAACTTGACCAAACACAGGGTCCCATACAGAACTTGGCAACATATAGAAGTCCAAAGAGAACTCGATCACACACAGGAGTTCAAAAAGAACTTGACCACTTACAGTGGCCAAAACGGAACTTAACCACATACAATGGCCCAAAGAGAAATTAACCACATACAAGGGTTCAAAAACAACTTTACCACAAACAGTGGCCCAAACACATCTTGACAACATACAGGGGCCCAAAGAGAACTTTACCACATACAGGGATTCAAAAAAAAATTGACCACATTCAGTGGCCCAAAGAGAACTTGACCACATACTGGGGTCCAAAAAGAACTTGACTACATACATGGACCCAGACAGAACTTAACCAATACAGTCGCTCAAACAGAACTTGACCACATACAGGGACCTAAACAGAACTTGACCAGACATTGTGACCCAAACAGAATATGACCACACACAGAGAACCAAACAGAACTTCACAAAATAGAGGGGCCCCAAAACAACTTGATCACAGAGAGGGATTCAAAACGAACCTGACCACATACAGTGGCCAAACAGAAATTGACAACATACAGTGGCCCAAAGAGAACTTGACGACATACAGGGGTCCAAAAAGAACTTCACCTCATACAGGGGCCGAGACAAAAGTTGACCTCATACAATTGCCCAAAGAGAACTTGACCACATACAGTGGTTCAAAAAGAATTTTACCACATACAGTGGCCCACAGAGAACTGGACCATATATAGTGGCCCAAAGAGAACTTGACCACATACAGGTAACCAAAAAGAACTTGACCCCACACAGGGGCCTATACAGAACTTGACCACATACAGTGGCCAAAAAAGAACTTTACTACATACAGTGTCCGATTAGAACTTGACCACGCGTATTGACCCAAACAGAACTTGATCACACAGAGTGGCCCAAACAGAACTTGACAACATGCAGGGGTTCAAAGAGAACTTGATCACATGCAGGGGTCCAAAAAGAACTTGACCACGTACAGTGGCACAGACAGAAAGTGACAACACAGTGGCCCAAACAGAATTTTACCATATATAAGGGTGCTAAAAGAACTTGACCACATACAGGGACCAAGACAGAACTTGACCACATACTGGGGTTCAAAAAGAACTTGACCACATATATGGGTTCAGACAAATCTTGACAACATACAGTGGCCCAAATAGAACTTGAACACATACAGGGACCCAAACAGAACTTGACCATACACAAGGACCCAAACAAAACTTGACCGCACATAGTGGCCCAAACAGAACTTCAGCACACACAGTGGTCCAAACATAAGTTGACAAAATGCAGTGGCCCAAACAGAACTTGACCAAATACAGTGGCCCAAACAGAACTTGACCACACAAAGGGGCACAAGCAGATTTTGACCACATATAAAGGCCCTAACAAAACTTAACCACATACTGTGACCCAAACAGAACTAAACACACGGAGGGGTTCAAAAAGAACTTATAAGGCCACATACAAGGCCCCAGACAGAATTTGACCACATATAGTGGCCCAAACAGAGCTTGACCACATACAGGGACCGAAAGAGAATTCAGCCACACATAGTGGCCCAAACAGAACTTGACTACACAATAGCCCAAACAGAACTTGAAAAAATTCATGGGCCGAAAGAGAACGTGACGACATACAGGGTTTCATAAAGAACTTGACCACATACATAGGCCCAAACATAACTTGACCACACATATAGGGTTCCAGACAGACCTTGACCACATACAGTGGCCCAAACAGAACTAGACTGGCTCAAAAAAAACTTGACCACGTACAGGGACCCAAACAGAACTTAACCACAAACAGTGGCCCTAACATAACTTGACTACATACAGTGGTCCAAAACAAATTGACCACATACATTTCCCCAAGCAGAACTTGACTACATACAGGGACCTGAACAGAACTTGACCACATAAAGTGGCCCCAAAGAGAACTTGACCACACACAGGGGCCCATACAGGCCTTGTCCACATACAGTGGCCATAACAGTACATAACCGTATACAGTAGCCCAAATAGAACTTGACTATATACAAGAACCCAATCAAAACTTGACCACACATAGTGGCCCTAACAGAACTTAACCACACAGAGTTGCCCATACACAGCTTGACCACATATGGTGGCCCATACAGAACTTGACCAAATACAGTTGCCCAAACAGAACTTGACAGCATACAGGGGCCCAAAGAGAACTTGACCACATACTGGGGTCCAAAAAACTTAACCACATACATGGGCTCAGACAGAACTTGACAACATACAGTGGCCCAAACAGGAGTTGACCACATACGTGGCCGAAACAGAATTTCAGTATTTACAGGGACATTAACAGATTTGACCACACACAGTGACCTAAACATAACTTGACCACATACACTGGCCCGAAAGAAACTTGTCCATATACAGTTACCCAAAAAGAACTTTACCACACAGAGGGGCCCAAATAGAACTTGACCAAATGTAGTGGCCCAAAGAGAACTTGATCGCATACAGTGGCCCAAACAGAACCTCACCAAATGCAGTGGCCCAAACAGAAATTGACCACACATAGTGGCCCAGAGAGAACTTGACCACACAGTGACCCAAACAGAACCTGACAAAATACAACGTCCCAAAGAGAGCTTGACCACATACAAGGGTTCAAAAACAAAAAGACCACATACAGTTCCCTAAAGAGAACTTCACCACATGCAGTTGCCTAAAGTGAACCTCGCCACATACAGTGTTCCAAAAACTACTTGACCACATAAGGTGGCCCAAAGAGAACTTGACGACAAAGGAGTTCAAAAAGAACCTGTCAACATACTGGGGACAGACAGAACTTGACCTAATACAGTGTCCCAAGCAAAACTTGACGACATACAGAGACCCAAACAGAACTTTAACACACATGGTGGCCCAAAGAGAACTTAACAAAACACAGTGGCCCAAACAGAACTTGGCAATTTATAGGGACCCAAAGAGAAAATGACCACATACAAGGGCTCAAAAGAGCTTGAACACATACAGTGGCCCAAACAGAACTTTACCACATACAGAGGTCTAAAAGTAACTTGAACCCATACAGGGATCGAGACAGAACTTGACCGCATTCATAGACCATATACAGTGGCCTAAACAGAACTTGACCTAATACAGTGGCTCAAACAAAACTTGACCATAAACAGTAGCCCAAATAGAACTTGACCACCTCCAGTGGCCCAAAGAGAAATTGACAAAATACACGGGTTCAAAAAGAACTTCACCACATACAGCGACCCAAACAGAACTTTACAACATACAGGGTTCTACAGAGAACTTGACCACATGCAAGGGTTCAAAAAGAAATTGACTACATACAGTGGCAAAACAGAGCTTGACCACATACAGCGTTCCAAAGAAAACTTGACTACATAATGGGGTCCAAAAAGAATTTGATAACATACATGAGCCCAGAGAGAACTTGACCAATACAGTAGCCCAAACAGAACTTGACAATATACGGGGACCCAAACAGAACTTGACCACATATAGAAACCTAACCAGAACTTAAACACACACAGTGGATTAAACAGAACTTGAAGACATAATGGGGCACAAAGAAAAATTGAACACATACATGGGTTCAAAAAGATCTTGACCACATACAGGGGACCAAAAGGAACTTGACACCATACAGAGGCCCAAAGAGAACTTGGCCACATACAGGGGTTCAAAAAGAACTTGATCACAAACAGTGGCCCAAACAGAACTTGAAAACATACAGGGGCCCAAAGAGAACCTGACCACATACAGGGGTTCAAAAAGAAATTAACCACATACAGTGGCCCAAACAGAACTTGACCACATACAGTGGCCCAAACAGAACTTGACCACATACTGGAGTCCAGAGAGAACTTGACCACATACGTGGGCCCAGACAGAACTTGACCAATAGAGTGGCCCACACAGAACTTGACCATAAACAGAGACCCAAACAGATTTTGCCCACACATAGTCGTCCAAACAGAACTTCACCACATACAGTGGCCCAGACATGAATTGACCAAATACAGTGGCCCAAACAGAACATGACAACATACGGTGGTCCAAACAGAACTTGACCAAACACATGGGCGCAAACAGATTTTGACCAAATATTGTGGCCTAAACAGAAATTAACCACATACACTGGCCCAAACAGAACATGACCACATTCAGCAACCCAAACAGAACTTCACCACACATAGTTGCCCATACAAAACTTGACCACAAACAGTGGCAAAAACAGAAATTGACAACATACAGGGGCCCAAAGAGAAAGTGACCACATAGAGGGATTCGAAGAGAACTTGACCACATACAGTGGCAAGACAGAAAATGACCTCATCAGTGACCCAAAGAGAATTTCGCAAGAAATTGACAACATACCGGGGCCCAAAGAGAACGTGACCACATACAGGGATTCAAAAAGAACTTGACCACATACAGTGGCAAAACAGAAAGTGACATCAGTTGCCCAAAGAGAACTTCACCACATAAAGGGGTCCAAAAAGAAGTTGACCACATATAAGGGCCCAGAAAGAACTTGACCACATGCAGTGGCCCAGACAGAACATGACCACATACAGGGACCCAAACAGAATATGACCACAAATAGTGGCCCACTCAGAACATGACCACACACAATGGCCCAAACAAAACATACAACATACAGAGGCTCAAAGAAAACTTGACCACATACAGGTGTTCAAAAATAACTTGACAACACACAGTGTTGAAACAGACTTGACCACATACAGTGGCCCGAAGAAAAGTTGACCAAACACATGAGTAAAAAAGAAATTGACCAAATACAAGGGCCCAGACAGAACTTCACCATATACAGAGCTCCAAAGAGAACTTGACCACATACAGGGGTTCAAAATCAACTTGACCACATACAGTGGCCCAAACAAAACTTTACTATATACAGTGGCTCGAAGAGAAATTTACCACATACAGGAGTTCAAAAAGAACTTCACCGCATATAGTGGCCTAAACAGAACTTGACAAAAACAGGGGCCCAAAGAGAACTTGACCACATAAAGGGGTTCGAAAAGAACTTGACCATACACCTAGAAGAAAAGAGAACTTGACCACATACAGGGGTTCAAAAACAACTTGACCACATACAGTGACCCAAACAGAACTTGACCACATACAATGGCCCAAAGTGAACTTGACCACATACAAGGGTACAAAAAGACCATGACCACATACAGGGGCCCAAACAGAACTTGACGACATGCAATGCTTCAAAAAGAACTTGACTGTAAAGAGTGGCCCAAACAGAATTTGACCACGCAAAGTGTCTCAAAGAGAACTTAACCACATACAGGGATCCAAAAGAACAGGAATACATAAAGGGGCTCAGACAGAACTTGACCCCATACAATAGCCCAAAGAGAACTTGACCACATATAGGTGTTAAAAAAAAACTTTACCACATACAGTGGCCTCAAATGAACTAGACCATATACAGTGGCCCAAAAAGAACTTTACGACATACAGAGAGCCAAAAAAACTTGACTACATACAGGGGCCCACACAGAACTTGACCACGTACAATGACCCAAAAAGAACTTGACCACATACAAGGACCCAAACAGAATTTGACCACACATATTGACCCAGACAGAACTTGACTACATGTAGTGGCCCAAACAGAACTTGATATCATACAGGGAACCAAGCAGAAATTGACCATATACAAGGGTTCAAAAAGAACTTGACGACATATATTGGCCCAAAGACAACTTGACCACACAGAGTGGCCCAAACAGAAAGTAAATACACACGGTAGCCAGAAAGTATTTTGACCATATATAGGGGTGCAAAAAGAACTTGACCACATAACGACATACAGGGGGCCTGACAGAACCTGACAACATACCGACGCCCAAACAGAATTTGACCACATACAGATGCTAATAAGAGTTTGACCACATACAGTTCCCGAAAGAGAATTTGACCGCATATAGGGGTCCAGAAAGAATTTGTCTACACATAAGTGCTCAAACAAAAAAATGACCTCATACAATGGCCCCCAAAAAATTCCACCGAATACAAGGACCTAAACAAAATTTGACCTTAAATAGTATCCCAAAAATAGAACTTGAACAAACACAGTAGCCCAAAAAAGAACTTAACAACATGCAGGGCCCCAAAGAGAACTTGACCACATAGAGAAATTCAAAAAGAACTTGACAATATCCAGTGGCCCAAAAAGAACTAGACCAAAAACAGGGTCCAAAAAGAAATTGACACCATACATGGAACCTGAGAGAACTTAACCACATACAGAAATCTAAACAGAATTTGACCACATACAGGGGTTCAAAAAGAACTTGACCACATAAAGTGGCACAAACAGAACTTGACCATATACATTGGCACACACAAAACTTAAACACATATAGTGGCCCAAACAAAACTTGCCAACGTTAAGTTGCCCAAAGAGAACCTGACAACATAAAGGTGTTCAATAAGAACTTGACCGCAAACAATGGACCAAACAGAACTTGACCATACAGAGTGTCCCAAAGAGAACTTGACCACATAGAGGGGCCCAAAAAGAACTTGACCTCATATAAGGAACCAGGCAGAATCTGACTTCATACAATGGCCCAAAGAGAACTTCACCATATACAGGGGTACAAAAAGATTTTTACCACATACAGTGGCCCAAACAGAACAGGACCATATAAAGTAGCCCAAAGACAACTTGACCATATATAGGAAACAAAAAGAACTTGACCACACACAAGGGCCCATACAGAACTTGACCACTTACAGTGGCCCGAAGAGAACTTGACCACATACAGGGACCCAAACAGAGTTTGACAACATGCAGGGGCCCAAAGAGAACTTGACTACATAAAGGTGTTCAAAAAGAACTCGACCATATACAGTGGAACAAGTAGAACTTGGCCATGTACAGTGGCCAAAAGAGAACTTCCCCTTATAGAGGGTCCAAAAGGAAAGGGACCACATACAGTGGCCCAAACAGAAACTGACCACACACAGTGGCCCAAACAGCACCTGGCCATATATATAGGTGGAAAAAGAACTTGACCACATACAGGGGCCCAGACAAAACTTGACCAACTACCGAGGACCAAACAGAACTTCATCAAATACAGGGGTTCAAAAAGAACTTGACCACATACAGTGGCCTAAACAAAACCTGACCAAATACAGTGACGCAAAGAAAAATTGAACACATACAGGGGGTCAAAAAGAAGGTAGCTACATTCAGTGCCATAAACAGGGCTTGAAAACATACAATTACCCAAAAAGAACTTGTCCTCATACAGGGACCCAAGCAGAATTTGACCACACGTAGTGACCCAGACAGAACATGACAACACATAGTGGCCCAAACAGAACTTCACAGCATGCAGGGGCCCAAACGGAAATTGACCATATACAATGGTTCAAAAAGAACTTCACCACAAATATTGCCCCAAAGAGAACTTGACCACACACAGTGGCTCAAACAGAAATTGAATACACATAGTGGCCCAAACGTAATTTGACCATATATAGGGGTGCAAAAAGAACTTGACCACATACAGGGTGCCTGACAGAGCCTGACCACATGCCGACGACCAGACAGAACTTGATCACATACAGATTTTAATAAGAGCTTGACCACATACAGTACCCGAAAGAGAATTTGAAAGCATATAGGGGTCCAGAAAGAATCTGTATGCATATAGGGGCCCAAACAGAAAATGACCTCATACAGTGGCCCCTCCAAAATTTGACCAAATACAGGGACCTAAACAGAATTTGACCTCATATAGTATCCCAAAATTAGAACTTGAAGAAACATAGTGGCCCAAACAGAACTTGGCAACACGCAGGGTCCAAAGAGAACTTGGCCACATGCAGAGGTTCAAAAAGAACTTAACATATACAGAGGCCCAAAAAGAACTTGACCAAATACAGTGTCCAAAAATGAATTGACACTTACAGGGGTCCAGAGAGAACTTAACCACATACAGAGATCTAAACAGAACTTGACCATATGCAGAGGTTCAAAAAGAACTAGACCAGATACAGTGGCCCAAACAAAATCTAACCACATACATTGGCACAAACAAAACTTGAACACATACAGTGGCCCAAACAAAACTTGACCATCTCCAATGGCCAAAAGAGAAACTGACAACATACAGGTGTTCAATAAGAACTTGACCGCAGACAACGAACCAAACAGAACTTGACTATACAGAATGCCCCAAAGAGAACGTGACCACATAGAGGGGCACAAAAAGAACTTGACCTCATGCAAGGAACCAGGCAGAACTTGACTTCATACAATGGTCCAAAGAGAACTTCATATATTATTTATTTATTCATTTATTTTGCTTTGTTGCTGTCTACCACGTTAGCGAGGTAGCGCAAGGAAACAGACGAAAGAATGGTCCAACCTAACCACACACACATGTATATACATACACGTCCACAGACGCAAATATATATACCTATACATCTCAATGTACACATATATATATACACACACAGACATATACATATATAAACATGTATATAATTCATACTGTCTGCCTTCATTTATTCCCATAGCCACCTCGCCACACATGGAATAACAACCTCCTCCCCCCCCTCATGTGTGCGAGGTAGCGCTAGGAAAAGACAACAAAGGCCCCATTCGCTCACACTCAGTCTCCAGCTGTCATGTAATAATGCACCGAAACCGCAACTCCCTTTCCATATCCAGGCTCCACACAACCTTCCATGGTTTACCCCAGACGCTTCACATGCCCTGGTTCAATCCACTGACAGCACGTCGACCCCGGTATACCACATCGTTCCAATTCGCTCTATTCCTTGCACGCCTTTCACCCTCCTCCATGTTCAGGCCCTGATCACTCAAAATCTTTTTCACTCCATCTTTCCACCTCCAATTTGGTCTCCCACTTCTCCTCGTTCCCTCCACCTCTGACACATATATCCTCTTTGTCAATCTTTCCTCACTCATTCTCTCCATGTGACCAAACCATTTCAAAACACCCTCTTCTGCTCTCTCAACCACACTCTTTTTATTTTCACACATCTCTCTTACCCTTACATTACTTACTCGATCAAACCACCTCACACCACATATTGTTCTCAAACATCTCATTTCCAGCACATCCACCCTCCTGCGCACAACTCTATCCATAGCCCACGCCTCGCAACCATACAACATTGTTGGAACCACTATTCCTTCAAACATAGCCATTTTTGCTTTCCGAGATAATGTTCTCGACTTCTAAACATTCTTCAAGGCTCCCAGAATTTTCGCCCCCTCCCCCACCCTATGATTCACTTCCGCTTCCATGGTTCCATCCGCTGCCAGATCCACTCCCAGATATCTAAAACACTTTACTTCCTCCAGTTTTTCTCCATTCAAACTTACCTCCCAATTGATTTGACCCTCAACCCTACTGTACCTAATACCCTTGCTCTTATTCACATTTACTCTTAACTTTCTTCTTTCACACACTTTGCCAAACTCAGTCACCAGCTTCTGCAGTTTCTCACATGAATCAGCCACCAGCGCTGTATCATCAGCGAACAACAACTGAATCACTTCCCAAGCTCTCTCATCCACAACAGACTGCATACTTGCCCCTCTTTCCAAAACTCTTGCATTCACCTCCCTAACAACCCCATCCATAAACAAATTAAACAATCATGAAGACATCACACACCCCTGCCGCAAACCTACATTCACTGAGAACCAATCACTTTCCTCTCTTCCTACACGTACACATGCCTTACATCCTCGAGTAAAACTTTTCACTACTTCTAACAACTTGCCTCCCACTCAATACATTCTTAATACCTTCCACTGAGCATCTCTATCAACTCTATATAGAGGTACAAAAAGATTTTTACCGCATACATTGGCCCAAATAGGACTGGACCATATGCATTGGCCCAAAGAAAAATTGACCACATACAGGGAACCAAAAAGAACTTGACCACACACAGGGGTCCATACAGAACTTGACCACATACAGTGGCCCAAAAAGAACATGACCACATACAGGGACCCAAACAGTATCTGACAACGTGCAGGGTACCCAAAGAGGACTTGACTACATAAAGGGGTTCAAAAAGAACTCAACCATAACAGTGGAACTGGCTGAACTTGGCCTTATACAGTGGCCAAAAGAGAACTTCACCAAATAGGAGGTCCAAAAAGAAATTGACAACATACAGTGGCCCAAACAGAAATTGACCACACACAGTGGCCCAAACAGCACCTGACCATATATATATGGGTGGAAAAAGAACTTGACCACATACAAGGGCCCAAATACCGAAGGCCAAACAGAACTTGACCAAATACAGGGGCTTAAAAAGAACTTGACCACATACAGTGGCTTAAACAAAACTTGACCAAAAACAGTGGCTCAAAGAGAAACTGTACACATACAGGGGTTCAAAAAAAAGTTAACCACATTCAGCGGCCTAAGCAAAGCTTGAAAACATACAATGGCCCCAAAAGAACTTTTACAACATACAGGGACCGAAACAGAATTTGACCAAATATAGTGACTCAAACAGAACTTGACTACACATAGTGGCCCAAACAGAACTTCACAGCATGCAGGGGCCCAAATGGAAATTGACCATATACAAGGGTTCAAAAAGAACTTGACCACATATATTGCCCAAAAGAGAACTTGACCACACCCGGAGGCCCAAAAAGAACTGGACCACACACAGTGGTCCAAACAGAAATTGAATACACACAGTGGCCCAAACATAGTTTGACCATATATAGAGGTGCAAAAAGAACTTGACCACATACAGGGGGCCTGACAGAACCTGACCACATAACGACGCCCAAACAGAACTTGACCACATACAGATGCTTATAAGAGCCTGACCACATACAGTGCCCGAAGGAGAATTTGACAGCATAGGGAGGTTCAGAAAGAACTTGTCTACATATATTGGCCGAAACATAAATTGACCTCATACAGTGGCTCCCCAAAAAATTTGACCACATACAGGGACCTAAACAGAACTTGACCTCACACAGTATCCCAAAAATAGAACCTGAACAACCACAGTGGCCCAAACAAAATTTGGCAGCATTCAGGCCCCGAAAGAGAACTTGATCATATAAAGAGCTTCAAAAAGAACTTGACCATATACAGTGGCCTAAAAAGAACTTGACGAAATACAGGGTCCAACAAGAACTTCACACCATACAGGGGTCCAGAGAGAACTTAACCATATATAGAGATCTGAACTGAACTTGACCACATACAGTGGCCCAAACAGAACTTGACCACATACAGTGGCCCAAACAGAACTTGACCACATACAGTGGCCCAAACAGAACTTGACCACATACAGTGGCTCAAACAGAACTTGACCACATACATTGCCATAAACAAAACTTGAATACATGAGGTGACTCAATCAAAACTAGACCACCTCCAGTGGCCCAAAGAGAACTTGAAAACATACAGGTGTCCAATAAGAACTTGACCACAAACAATGGACCAAAGAGAACTTGACCATACAGAGTATCCCAAATAGAACTTGACCACATGGAGGGGTCTAAAACGAACTTGACCACATACAGGGAACCAGGCAAAAATTGACTTCATACAATGGCCTAAAAACAACACAACCATATACAGGGGCACAAAAAGATTTTTACCGCATACAGTGTCCCAAACAGAACTGGACCATATACAGTGGCCCAAAGATAACCTGACCACATACAGGGAACCAAAAAGAACTTGACCACACCCAAGGGCCCATACAAAAATTAACCACATAGTGTTACCCAAAAAGAACTTAACTACACACAATGGCCCAAATAGAACTTCACAACGTGTAGAGGCCCAAAGAGAACATGACCACATAAAGGGGTTCAAAAAAAACTCGACCACATACAGTGGAACGATCAGAACTTGACAATACACAGTGACCAAAAGAGAACTTGAAAACAAAGTGGGTCCAAAAAGAATTTGACCACATACAGTAGCCCAAACAGAAATTGACGACACACAGTGGCTCAAACAGCACTTGAATATATCTATGGGTGGAAAAAGATCTTGACCACATACAGGGGCCTAAACAAAACTTGGCCAAATACCGAGGCCAAAACAGAACTTGACCACGTACAAGGGTTGAAAAAGAACTTGACCGCATACATTGCCCAAAAGAGAACTTGACCACACCCGGAGGACCAAAAAGAACTAGACCACACACAGTGGTCCAAACTGAAATTGAATATACACAGTGGCCCAAACGTAATTTGACCGTATATAAGGGTGCAAAAAAAAACTTGACCACATACAGGGGGCCTGACAGAGCCTAACCACATACCGACGCCCAAACAGAACTTGAGCACATACAGATGTTAATATGAGCTTGACCACATACAGTACCCGAAAGAGAATTTGACCTCATATAGGGGTCCAGAAAGAATTTGTATACGTATAGGGGCCCAAACAGAAAATGACCTCATACAGTGGCCCCCAAAAAAATTTGACCAAATACAGGGACCTAAACAGAATTTGTCCTCACATAGTATCCCAAAATTAGAACTTGAACAAACACAGTGGCCCAAACAGAACTTGGCAACATGCAGGGCCCCAACGAGAACTTGACCACATACAGGGGTTCAAAAAGAACTTGACCATATACAGTAGCCCAAAAAGAACTTGACCAAATACAGTGTCCACCTATATTGACACCTATAGGGCTCCAGAGAGAACTTAACCACATACAGAGATCTAAACAGAACTTGACCACATCAGAGGATCAAAAAGAATTTGACCAGATACAGTGGCCCAAACAGAACTTGACCACATACATTGGCACAAACAAAACTTGAACACATATAGTGGCCCAAACAAAACTTGATCACCTCCAATGGCTCAAAGAGAACCTGACAACATACAGGTGTTCAATTAAGAACTTGACCGCAGACAACGAACCAAACAGAAATTGTACACATACAGGGATTCAAAAAGAAGTTAACCATATTTAGTGGCCTAAGCAAAGCTTGAAAACATACAATGGTCTCAAAAGAACTTTTACCACATACATGGACCCAAACAGAATTTGACCACATATAGTGACTCAGACAGAACTTGACTACACATAGCGGCCCAAGCAGAACTTCACAGCATGCAGGGGCCTAAACGGAAATTGACCATATACAAGGGTTCAAAAAGAATTTGACCAAATATATTGTCTAAAAGAGAACTTGACCACACCCGAAGGACCAAAAAGAACACGACCACACACAGTGGTCCAAACACAAATTGAATACACACAGTGGCCCAAACGTAATTTGACCGTATATAGGGGTACAAAAAGAACTTGACCACATTCAGGGGGCCTGACAGAACCTGACCACATACTGACGCCCAAATAGAACTTGACCACATACAGATGTTGATAAGAGCTTGACCACATACAGTGCCCGAAAGATAAATTTGACTGCATAGGGAGGTCCAGAAAGAATTTGTCTACATATTGGGGCCCAAACAGATATTGACCTCATACAGTGGCTCCCCAAAAAATTTGACCACATACAGGGACATAGACAGAACTTGACCTCACATAGTATCCCAAAAATAGAACTTGAACAAACACAGTGGCCAAAACAAAATTTGGCAAGATGCATGGCCCGAAAGAGAACTTGACCACATAAAGAGCTTCAAAAAGAAGTTGACCATATACAGTGGCCGAAAAGAACTTGACCAAATACAGGTTCCAACAGGAACTTCATACCATACAGGGGTCCAGAGAGACCTTAACCATATACAAAGATCTAAACAGAACTTGACCACATACAAAGGTTCAAAAAGAACTTGACCACATAGAGTGGCCCAAACAAAACTTGACTACATACAGTGGCCCAAACACAACCTGACCACATACATTGACATGAACAAAACTTGAACACATATTGTGGCTCAAACAAAACTTGACCACCTCCAGTGACCCAAAGAGAACTTGACAACATACAGGTGTTCAATAAGTACTTGACCGCAAACAATGGACCAAACAGAACGTGACCATAAACAGTGTCCCAAATAGAACTTGACCACATAGATGGATCTAAAAAGAACTTGACCACATACAGGGAACCAGGCAGAACTTGACTTCATACAATGGCCTAAAGAGAACATAACCATATACAGGGGCACAAAAAGATTTTTACCACATACAGTGTCCCAAACAGAACTGGACCATATACAGTGGCTCAAAGACAGGCTGACCACATAAAGGGAACCAAAATGAACTTGACCACACACAAGGGCCCATACAGAAATTGACCACATACAGTGACCCAAAAAGAAATTATGCACACACAATGGCCCAAATAGAACTTTACAACGTGTAGAGGCCCAAAGAGAACTTGACCACATAAAGGGGTTCAAAAAGAACTCGACCACATACAGTGAAACAATCAGAACTTGACCATATACATTGGCCAAAAGAGAACATGACCACAAAGGGGGTCCAAAAAGAACTTGACCACATACAGTGGCCCAAACAGAAATTGACCACACACAGTGGCCCAAACAGCACTTGACCATATCTATGGGTGGAAAAAGATCTTGACCACATATAGGGGCCTAGACAAAACTTGACCAAATACCGAGGCCCAGACAGAACTTGACCAATTACAGGGGTTCAAAAAGACCTTGACCACGTATAGTGTCCCAAACAAAACTTGACTAAATATAGCGGTTCAAAGAAAAATTGAACACATACAGGGGGTCAAAAAGAAGTTAACCACATTCAGTGGCCTAAACAGAGTTTGACAACATACAATGCCCCAAAAAGAACTTGACCACATACAGGGAACCAAACAGAATTTGCCCACACATAGTGACCCAGACAGAACTTGACTACACATAGTGGCCCAAACAGAACTTCACAGCATGCAGGGACCCAAACGGAAATTGACCATATACAATTGTTCAAAAAGAACTTGACCACATATATTGCCCCAAAGAGAACTAAACCACACAAGGGGTACCAAAAAGTAGTAGACCACACACAGTGGCCCAAACAGAAATTGAATACACACAAACGTAGTTTGACCATATACTGGGGTGCAAAAAGAAATTGACCACATACAGGGGTCCTGACAGAATCTGACCACATACCGACGCCCAAACGGAACTTGACCGCATACAGATGTTGATAAGAGCTTGACCACATACAGCACCCGAAAGAGAATTTGACCACACAGAGAGATCCAGAAAGAACTTCTCTACATATAGGGACCCAAACAGAAATTTACCTCATACAGTGGCACCCCAAAAAATTTGAACAAATACAGGGACCTAAACAGAACTTGACCTCATATAGTATCCCAAAAATATGAACTTGAACAAACACAGTGGCCCAAACAAAAATTGGCAACATGCAGGGCACGAAAGATAACTTGACCACACAAAGAGTTTCAAAAGGAACTTGACCACACAAAGAACTTCAAAAGGAACTTGACCATATACAGTGGCCTAAAAAGAACTTAACCAAATACAGTGTCCAACAAGAACATGACACCATACAGGGGTCCAGAGAGAACTTAACCACATACAGAGATCTAAACAGAACTTGACCACATACAGGGGTTCAAAAAGAACTTGAATGCATACAGTGGCCCAAACAGAACTTGACCATATACAGTGGCCCAAGCAGAGCTTGACCACATACATCGGCATAAACAAAACTTGAACACAGAAGGTGGCTCAAACAAAACTTGACCACCTCCAGTGGCCTAAAGAGAACTTGACAATATGCAGGTGTTCAATAAGACCTTGACCGCAAACAATTAACCAAACAGAACTTGACCTTACAGAGTGTCCCAAATAGAACTTGACCACATAGAGGGGTCTAAAAAGAACTTGACCACATACAGGGAAAGAGGCAGAACTTGACTTCATACAATGGCCCAAAGAGAACATGATTATATACAGGGGCACAAAAAGATTTTTACCACATACAGTGTCCCAAACAGAACTGGACCATATACAGTGGCCCAAAGACAACCTGACCACATACAGGGAACCAAAAAGAACTTGACCACATACAAGAGCCCATACAGGAATTGACTACATACAGTGACTCAAAAAGAACTTGATCACACACAATAGCCCAAATAGAACTTCAAAACGTGTAGAGGCCCAAAGAGAACTTGACCACATAAAGGGGTTCAAAAAGAACTCGACCACATACAATGGAACAATCAGAACTTGAACACATACAGTGGCTAAAAGAGAACTTGACCACAGAGGGGGTCTAAAAAGAACTTGATCACATACAGTGGCCCAAACAGAAATTGACCACACACAGTGGCCCAAACAGCACTTGACCATATCTATGGGTGGAAAAAGATCTTGACCACATTAAGGGGCCCAGACAAAACTTGACCAAATACCGAGGCCCAAACAGAACTTGACCAATTACAGAGGTTCAAAAAGACCTTGACCACATACAGTGTCCCAAACAAAACTTGACCAAATATAGTGGCTCAAAGAAAAATTGGACAAATACAGGGGTTCAAAAAGAAGTTAACGACATTCAGTGGCCTAAACAGAGTTTGACAACATACAATGCCCCAAAAAGAACTTGGCCACATACGGGGACCCAAACAGAATTTGCCCACACATAGTGACCCAGACAGAACTTGACTACACATAGTGGCCCAAACAGAACTTCACAGCATGCAGGGGCCCAAACGGAAATTGACCATATACAATTGTTCAAAAAGAACTTGACCACATATATTGCCCAAAAGAGAACTAAACCACACATGGGGTACCAAAAAGACGTTGACCACACACAGTGGCCCAAACAGAAATTGAATATACACAAACGTAGGTTGACCATATATAGGGATGCAAAAAGAACTTGACCACATATAGGGGCCTGACAGAACCTGACCACATACCGACGCCCAAACAGAGCTTGACCACATACAGACGCTAATAAGAGCTTGCCCACATACAGTGCCCGAAAGAGAATTTGACCACATAGAGGGGTCTAGAAAGAACTTGTTTACATATTGGGGCCCAAACGGAAATTGACCTCATACAGTGACCCTCAAAAATTTGACCACATACAGGGACCTAAACAGAACTTGACTTCACGTAGTATTCCAAAAATAGAACTTGAACAAACACAGTGGCCCAAACAGAACCTGGCAACATGCAGGGCCCCAAAGAGAATTTGATCACATAGAGAGGTTCAAAAAGAACTTGACCATATACAGTGGCCCAAAAAGAACTTGACCAAATACAGGGTTCAAAAAGAGCTTGATACCATAGAAGGGTCCAGAGAGAACTTAACCACATACAGAGATCTAAACAGAACTTGACCACATACAAAGGTTCAAAAAGAACTTTACCACATACAGTGGTCTAAACAGAACTTGACCGATTACATTGGCACAAACAAAACTTGAAGTATAAAGTGGACCAAGGAAAACTTGACTACCTGCAGTGTCCCAAAGAGGAACCTGACAACATACAGGTGTTTAATAAATGCTTAACGGCAAACAATGGACCAAAGAGAACTTGACAGTATAGAGTGTCCCAGTGACAACTTGACCACATAGAGGGGCCCAGAAAGAACTCAACCTCATACAAGGAACCAGGCAGAACTTGACTTCATACAATGGCCCAAAGAGAACTTGACCATATACAGAGGTACAAAAAGATTTTTACCATATCAGTGGCCCAAACAGAACTAGACCATATACAGTGGCCCAAAGATAACTTGACCACATACAGGGAGCCAAAAAAAAATTGACCACACACAAGTGCCCATACAGAACTTGACCACATACAGTGGCCGAAAACGAACTTGACCACATACAGGGATCCAAACAGAATTTGACAACGTTCAGGGGCCGAAAGAGAACTTGACCATATAAAGGGGCTCAAAAATGAACTCGACCACATACTTCGGAACAAGCAGAACTTGGCCATATACAGTGGCCAAAATAGACCTTGACCACATAGGGGGTGGAAAAAGAACTCCATCACATACAGTGGCCCAAACCGATATTGACCACACACAGTGGCTCAAACAGCACCTGGCCATATATATGGGTGGAAAAAGAACTTGACCGCATACAGGGTCCCAGACAAATCGTGACCAAATACCGATGCCCAAACAGAATTTGACCAAATAAAGGGGTTCAAAAAGAACTTGACAACATACACTGGCCCAAACAAAACTTGACAAAATACAGTGGCTCAAAGAGAAATTGAACACATATAGGTGTTCAAAAAGAAGTTAACCACATTCAGAGGCCTAAACAGAGCTTGACAACACACAATGGCCCAAAAAGAACTTGATCACATGCAGGAACCCAAACAGAATTTGACCACACATAGTGACCCAGACAGAACTTGACTACACATAGTGGCCCAAACAGAACTTCACAGCATGAAGGGGCCCAAGCGGAAATTGACCATATACAATGTTTCAAAAAGAACATGTCCACAAATATTGCCTCAAAGAGAGCTTGACTACACCCTGGGGATCAAAAGGAACCTGACCACACACAGTTGTCCAAACAGAAATTGAATACACACAGTGGCCAAAACGTAATTTGACCATAAACAAGGGTGCAAAATGAACTTGACCACATACAGGAGGGCCTGACAGAACCTGAAAATATACCGACGCCCAAACAGAACTTGACCGCATACAGATGTTGATAAGAGCTTGATCGCATACAGTGCCCAAAAAAGAATTTGACCACATATGTGGGTCCAGAAAGAATTTGTCTACATATAGTGGCCCAAACAGAAATTGACCTCATACACTGGCCCCCAAAATTTTGGCCACATACAGAAACCTAAACAGTACTTGACCTCACATAGTATCACAAAAATAGAACTTGAACACAGTGGCCCAAACAGAACTTGGCAACATGCAGGGCCCCAAAGAGAACTTGACCACACACAGAGGTTCAAAAAGAACTTGACCATACACAATGGTCTAAAAAGAACTTTACCAGATACAGAGTCCAACAAGAACTTGCCACCATACAGGGGTCCAGAGAGAACTTAACCACATACAGAGATCTAAACAGAACTTGACCACATACAGGGGTTCAAAAAGAACTTGACCACATACAGTGTCCTAAACAGAACTTCACCACATACGATGAACATAACAGATGTTGACCACATTCATTGGCACAAACAAAACTTGAACACATACAGTGGCTCAAACAAAACTTGACCACCTCCAGTGGCCAAAAGAGAACTTGACAATATACAGGTGTTCAAAAAGAGCTTGACCTCAAACAATCGACCAAACAGAACTTGACCATACAGCGTGTCCCAGAGAGAAATTGACCCCATAGAGGGATCTAAAAAAACTTGACCACATACAGGGAACCAGGCAGAACTTGACTTCATACAATAGCCCAAAGAGAACTTGGCCATATATAGGGGTACAAAAAGATTTTTACAACATACAGTGGCCCAAACAGAACTGGGCCATATACAGTGGCCCAAAGAAAACCTGACTATATAAAGGGAGCAAAAAAGAACTTACCACACACAAGGGCCCATACAGAAATTGACCACATACAGTGACCCAAACAAAACGTGACCACACACGCTGGCCCAAATAGAACTCCACAACGTGTAGCCGCCCAAAGAGAACTTGAACACACAAGGGGGTTCAAAAAGAACTCGACCACATGCAGTGGAACAAGCAGAACTTGTTCATATACAGTGGCCAAAAGAGAACTTGACCACATTTGACGTCCAAAAAGAACTTGACCACATACAGTGGCCCAAACAGAAATTGACCACACACAGTGACCCAAACAGCACTTGACCATATAAATGGCTGGATAAAGAACTTGACCACACACAGGGGGCCAGACAAAACTTGACCAAATACCGAGGCCCAAACAGAACATGACCAGATTCAGGGGTCAAAATCAACTTGACCAGATACAATTGCCCAAACAAAACTTGATCAAATACAGTGGCTCAAAGAGAGATTGAACACATACAAGGGTTGAAAAAGAAGTTAACCACATTCAGTGGGCTAAACAGAGCTTGACAACATACAATGGCCCAAAAAGAACTTAACCATATACAGGGACCAAAACAAAATTTGACCGCACATAGTGACCCAGACAGAACTTGACTACACATAGTGGCCTAAACAGAATTTGACGGTATGTAGAGGCACAAACGGAAATTGACCATATACAATGGTTCAAAAACAACCTGACCAAATGTATTGCCCCAAAGAGAACTTGACCACATATATTGCCCCAAAGAGAACTTGACCACACACGGTGGACCAAACAGATATTGAATACACAGTGGCCCAAACGTAATTTGACCATATAAGGGGTGCAAAAAGAACTTGACCACATACAGGGGGCCTGACAAAAGCTGACCACATACCGACGCCCAAACAGAACTTGACCACATACAGATGTTAATAAGAGCTTGACCACATACAGTGCGCGAAAGTGAATTTGACCACATAGAGTGGTCCAGAAAGAACTTGTTTAGAAATAGGGGCCCAAACAGAAACTGACCTCATACACGGCCCCCCAAAAATTTCACCACATACAGGGACCTAAACAGAACTTGACCTCACATAGTACCCCAAAAATAGAACTTTAACAAAAACAGTGGCCCAAACAGAACCTGGCAACATGCAGGGCCCCAAAGGGAACTTGATCACATACAGAGGTTCAAAAAGAACTTCACCATATACAGAGGCCCAAAAAGAACTTGGCCAAATATAGAGTCCAACAAGAACTTGACACCATACAGGGGTCCAGAGAGAGCTTAACCACATACAGAGATCTAAACAGAACTTACGACATCCAGGGGTTCAAAAAGAACTTGACCACATACAGTGGCCAAAACAGAACTTGACCACATACCGTGACCCAAACAGACGTTGACCACATACATTGGTCCAAACAAAAGTTGAACACATACATTGGCCCAAACAAAACTTGACCACCTCTAATGACCCAAAGAGAACTTGAAAACATACAGGTATTCAAAAAGAATTTGACCACAAACAATAGACCAAACGGAACTTGACCATACACCGTGTCCCAAAGAGAAATTGACCACATACAAGGAACCAGGCAGAACTTGACTTCATACAATGGCCCAAAGAGAACTTACTATATACAGGGGTAGAAAAAGATTTTTACCACATACAGTAGTCCAAACAGAACTGGACCATATACAGTGGCCCAAAGACAACCTGACTACATACAGGGAACCAAAAAGAACTTGACCACACACAAGGGGCAATACAGAACTTGACAAAATACAGTGACCCAAACAAAACTTGACCACACACAATGGCCCAAATAGAACTTCACAACGTGTAGGAGCCCAAAGAGAACTTGACCACATAAGGGGGTTCAAAAAGAACTCGACCACCTACAGTGGAAGAAGCAGCACTTGACCATATAAATAGATGGATAAAGAACTTGACGACATACAGGGGCCCAGACAAAACGACCAAATATCGACCGCACACAGTGACCCACACAGAACTTGACTACACATAGTGGCTCAAACAGAAGTTGACAGCATGCAAGGGTCCAAGCGGAAATTGATCATATACAATGGTTCAAAAAGAACATGACCATATATGTATTGCCCGAAAGAGAACTTGACCACATACATTGCCCCAAAGAGAATTTGACCACATATATTGCCCCAAAGAGAACTTCATCACACACAGTGGCCCAAACAGAAATTGAATACACACAGTGGCCCAAACGTAATTTGACAATACATAGGGATGCAAAAAAAAACTTCTCCATATACAGGGGGCCTAACAGAACCTAAAAACATACCGACGCCCAAACAGAACTCGGCCACATACAGATGTTAATAAGAGCTTGACCACATACATTGCCCAAAAGTGAATTTGACCACATACAGGGGTCCAGAAAGAACTAGTCTACATATAGGGGCCCAAACAGAAATTGACCTCATACACTGGCCCCCACAAAATTTGACCACATACAGGGACCTAAACAGAACATGACCTCACATGGTATCCCATAAATAGAACTTGAACAAACACAGTGGCCCAAACAGAACTTGGCAACATGTAGGGCCCCATAGAGAACTTGACCATATACAGAGGTTAAAAAAGAACTTAACCATATACAGTGACCCAAAAAAGAACTTGACCAAATACAGGGTCCAACAAGAACTTCACACCATACAAGGGTCCAGAGATAACTAAACCACATACAGAGATCTAAACAGAACTTGACCACATACTGGGGTTCAAAAAGAACTTGACCACATACAGTGGCCCAAACAGAACTTGACCACATACAGTGGCCCAAACAGAACTTGACCACATACATTGGCACAAACAGAATTTGAACATACAGTGTCCCAAACAAAACTTGACCACCTCCAGTGACCCAAAGAGAAATTGACAACATACAGGTGTTCGAAAAGAACTTGACAACATACAGGTGTTCAAAAATACCTTGACCGCAAATAATGGACCAAACAGAACTTGACCATACAGAGTCTTCCAAAGAGAACTTGACCATATACAGGGCTCTAAAAGAACTTGACCACATACAGGGAAACAGGAAGAACTTGACTTCATACAATGGCTCAAAGAGAACTTGACCATATACAGGGATAAAAAAGATTTTTATCACATACAGTGGCCCAAACAGAACTGGACAATATACAGTGGTCCAAAGACAACATGACCACATACAGGTAACCAAAAAGAACTTGACCACAAACAAGGACCCATACAGAACTTGACCATATTCAGTGGCCCAAAATGAACTTGACCACATACAGGAACCCAAACAGAATTTGACAACGTGCAGGGGCCCAAAGAGAATTTGGCCACAGAAAGGGTTCAAAAAGAAGTCGACCACATACAGAGGAACAAGCAGAACTTGGCCATATACAGTGGCCAAAACAGAACATGACCATATAGGGGGTCTAAAAAGAACTTCAACACATACGTATATATGGGTGGAAAAAGAACTTGACCACAGACAGGGGCCCAGACAAAACTTGACCAAATACCGAGGACGAAACAGAACTTGACCAAATACAGGGGTTCAAAAAGAACTTGACCACATACAGTGGCTTAAACAAAACTTGACCAAATAAGTGGCTCAAAGAGAAATTGAACATATACTGGCGTTCTAAAAGAAGTTAACCACATTCAGTGGCCTAAGAAAAGCTTGACAGCATACAATGGCCCAAAAAGAACTTGACCACCTACAGGGACCCAAACAGAATTTGACCACACATAGTGGCCCAAGCAGAACTTGACAACATGTAGGGGTCCAAACGGAAATTGACCGTATATAAGGGTTCAAAAAGAACTTGATCACATATATTGCGCAAAAGAGAACTTGATAACACCCTAGGTACCAAAAAGAATTTGATCACACACACAGTGGCCCAAACAGAAATTGAATACACACAGTGGCCCAAACGTAATTTGACCATATATAGGGGTGCAAAAAGAACTTAATCACATATAGGGGGCCTGACAGAACCTGACCACATACCGACGTCCAAGCAGAACTTGACCACATACAGATGTTAATAAAAGCTTGACCACAGACAGTGCCCGAAAGAGAATTTGACCACATATAGGAGTCCAGAAAGAACTTGTCTACATATAGGGGCCCAAGCAGAAATTAACTTCATACAATGGCCCCCTCAAAAATTTGACCACATACAGGGACCTAAACAGAATCCGACCTCACATAGTATCCCAAAAATAGAACTTGAACAAACACAGTGGCCCAAACAGAACATGGCAACAGGCAGGGCTCCAAAGAGAACTTGGCCACATACAGAGGTTCAAAAAGAACTTAACCATATACAGTGGCCCAAAAAGAACTTGACCAAATTCAGGGTCCAACAAGAACTTGACAACATACAGGGGCCCAGAGAGAACTTAACCACATACAGAGATCTAAACAGAACTTGACCACACAGGGGTTCGAAAAGAACTTGACCACATACAGTAGCCCAAACAGAACTTGACCACATACATTGGCATAAACAAAACGAACAAATATAGTGGCCCAAACAAAACTTGACCACCTCCAGTGGCCCAAAGAGAATTTGACAATATACAGGTGTTCAAAAGGAACTTGACCGCAAACAATGGACCAAACAGAACTTGACCATACAGAGTGTCCCAAAGAGAACTTGACCACATAAAGGGGTCTAAAAAGAACTTTACCACATACAGGGAACCAGGCAGAATTTCAATTCATACAATGGCCCAAAGAGAACTTGAACATATACAGAGGTACAAAAAGATTTTTACCAGATACAGTGGCCCAAAGAGAACTGGACCATATACGGTCGCCGAAAGACAACTTGACCACATACAGGGAACCAAAAAAGACTTGACCACATACAAGGGCCCATAGAGAACTTGACCACATACAGTGACCCAAACAAAACTTGAACACACACAATGGCCCAAATAGAACTTGAGAACGTGGAAGGGCCCAAAGAGAACTTGACCACATAAGGGAGTTCAAAAAGAACTCGACCATATACAGTGGAACAAGCAGAACCTGACCATATACACTGGCCAAAAGAGAACTTGACCACATAGGGGGTCCAAAAAGAACTTCACCACATACAATGGCACAAACAGAACTTGAACACACACAGTGGCCTAAAGAGAACTTGATCACATGCAGGGGTCCACAAAACCTTGCCCACATACAAGGGCCCAGACAGAACTTGACTTCATACGATGGCCAAAACAGAACTTGACCACATACACGAACTGGAACAGACTTTCACCGCATATAGTGGCCCAAACAGAACTTGACAATATACAAGGGCCGAATGAGAACTTGATCACATGCAGGGTTTCAAAACGTTGACCCCTTACATCGGCCCAAAGAGAACTTGACCACGTATGGTGGCCAAAATAAAACGACCTCGTACAGGGGTTCAAAAAGAATTTGACCTCATAGAGTTTCCTAGACAGAACTTGACCATATATAGTGGCCCAAAGAGAACGTGACCACATGCAGGAGTCCAAAAAAGAATTTAAAAACATACAGGGGCCCAAACAGTAGTTGACCACACAGAGTTGTCCAAACAGAACTTGACATGATGAAGGTTCCCAAAGAGAACTTGACCACATACGTGGGTTTAAAATACTTTTACCACATACAATGGCCTAAAAAGAGCTTGACCACATGTAATGGCCCAAAGAGAACTTGACCACGTACAGGAGTCGAAAAGGAACTTGACCACATACAGTAGCCCCAAACAGAACTTGTCCACACACAGTGGGTGAAAGAGAACTTGACCACATACAGGATTCCAAAAAAAATTGACCACATATAGGTTCCCTGACAGAACCTGACCTTATACAGTGGCCCAAAGAGAACTTGACCACATACAGGGGTTCAAAAAGAACTTGACCAAATACAGTTGCCCAAAGAGAACTTGACCACATACACTAGCCCAAAGAGAACTTGACCACACACAGTGGGCCAAAGGAACTTGATCATATACAGGGACCCAAACAGAACTTCTAATTATATAGTGGCCCAAACAGAACTTCTAATTATATAGTGGCCCAAACAGAATTTGACCACATACAGAGACCCAAACAGTCCGTTACCATATATAGTGGCGCAAACAGAACTTGACCATAAACAGTGGCCCAAACAGAACTTGACAAATTACAGGGGCACAAAGAGAACTTGACGGCATAAAGGGTTGAAAAAAACTTGACCACATACAGTGGCCCTGAACTTGACCACACAATAGCTCAAACAGAACTTGACAACATACAGGGGACCAAATAAAGTTTGATCACATACAGAGGCTCAAAAAGAACTTGACCCCCTACAGTTGCACAAACATAACTTCTCCACACACAGGGGCCCAGATAGAAATTGACCACATACAGTGGCCCAGACAGAACTTGACCACATACATTGGACCAAAGAGAACTTGACCACACAGAACGTCTCAAAGAGACCTCGACCACATACAAGGGTCCAAAAAAACTTGATCACATACAGGAGCCCAAACAGAAGTTGACCTTATACAATTGCCCAAAGAGAACTTGACAACATGCAGGGGTTCAAAAAGTACTTTACCACGTACTGTGGCCCAAATAGAACTTGACAACATACAGTGGCCCAAACAGAACTTGACCATACATAGGTAACCCAGCAGAACTTGACCAAATATAGGAGCCTAAAATGAATTTGACCAAACAGTTTCCCAAACAGAACTTGTCCACACACAGTGGGTGAAAGAGAACTTGACCACATACAGGGTTCCAAAAAAATTGACCACATATAGGTTCCCTGACAGAACCTGACCTCATGCAGTGGCCCAAAGAGAACTTGACCACATACAGGGGTTCAAAAAGAACTTGACCAAATACAGTTGCCCAAAGAGAACTTGACTACATACACTAGCCCAAAGAGAACTTGACCACACACAGTGGGCCAAAGGAACTTGATCATATGCAGGGACCCAAACAGAACTTCTAATTATATAGTGGCCCAAACAGAATTCGACAACACACAGAGACCCAAACAGTCCGTTACCATATATAGTGGCGCAAACAGAACTTGACCACAAACAGTGGCCCAAACAGAACTTGACAAATTACAGGGGCACAAAGAGAACTTGACGGCATAAAGGGTTGAAAAAAACTTGACCACATACAGTGGCCCTGAACTTGACCACAGAATAGCTCAAACAGAACTTGACAACATACAGGGGACCAAATAAAATTTGATCACATACAGAGGCTCAAAAAGAACTTGACCCCCTACAGTTGCACGAACATAACTTCTCCACACACAGGGGCCCAGATAGAAATTGACCACATACAGTGGCCCAGACAGAACTTGACCACATACATTGGACCAAAGAGAACTTGACCACACAGAACGTCTCAAAGAGAACTCGACCACATACAAGGGTCCAAAAAAACTTGATCACATACAGGAGCCCAAACAGAAGTTGACCTTATACAATTGCCCAAAGAGAACTTGACCACATGCAGGGGTTCAAAAAGTACTGTACCACGTACTGTGGCCCAAATACAACTTGACAACATACAATGGCCCAAACAGAACTTGACCAGACACAGGTAACCCAGCAGAACTTGACCAAATATAGGAGCCCAAAATTAATTTGACCAAACAGTTTCCGAAACAGAACTTGACAATATACATGGGCCAAAAGAGAACTTGACCACATATAGGGACTCGAAAAGAACTTGACCACATACAGTGGTCTAAATAGAACTTGACCACATACAGTGGCACAAAGAGACCTTTACCACATACAGGGGTCCAAAAAGAATTTGACCACATACAATTGCACAAACAGAACTTGACCACACACAGTGGCCAAAATAGAAGTTAATCACATACAGGGGTCTAAAAAGACCTTGACCACATATAAGGACCAGGATAGAACTTGATCTAATACGGTGGCCCAAACAAAACTTGACCACATACACGGACTGAAACAGAAGTTGACCAAATATAGCGGCCCAAACAGAACTTGACAACATACAGGGGCCTGAAGAGAACTTTATCATGTGCAGGGGTTCAAAAAGAAGTTGACCCGTTACATCGGCCCAAACAGAACTTGACCATATACAGTAACGAAAATAAAACTTGACCACATACAGTAACGAAAATAAAACTTGACCACATACAGAGTCCAAAAAGAATTTGACCACATACAAGGGCTCGCACAGAACTTGAGCTTATCCAGTGGCCCAAACACAAGTTGACCACATACAGGGTTCTTAAAGAATTTGACCACATACGGTGGATGAGACAGAAATTGACCACATACAGTGGCCCAAACAAAACTTGAACATATACAGTGTCCTAAAGAAAACCTGACCAAATGCAATGGCTCTAAGAAAAGTTGACCACATACAGGGGTTCAAAAATAAACTTGACAACATTCAGTGGCCCTAAGAGAACTTGAAAACATACAGTGACCCAAAAAGAACTTGACTACATACAGGGGCTCAAAAAAGAATTTGACCATATAGAGTGGCTTAAACAGAGCTTGACCACATATAGTGGCCTCAAGAGGATTTGACCACATACAGGGACCCAAACAGAACTTGACCATATATAGTGGCCCAAACAGAACTTCTCAACATAGAGGACCCAAAGAAAACTTGAACATATACAGTGGTTCAAAAAGAATTTGACCTCATACAGTTTCCCAAAGAGAACCTGACCATATATAGTGGCCCAAAGAGAACTTGACCACATGCAGGTGTTCAAAAAAGAACTTAAAAACATACAGGGGCCCAAACAGTATTTGACCACACATAGTAGTCCAAACAGAACTTGACAACATGAAGGTACCCAAAGAGAACTTGACCACATACAGGGGCTCAAAAAGGCTTTTACCACATACAATGGCCTAAACAGAACTTGTCCACATGTAATGGCCGAAAGAGAACTTGACCACGTACAGGGGTCGAAAAGGAAGTTGACCTCATACAGTGGCCCAGACAGAACTTGTCTACACACATAGTGGGCGAAAGAGAACTTGACCACATCCAGGGGTCTAAAAAACTTGACCACATATAGGTTCCCAGACAGAAACTGACCTCATACAGTAGCCCAAAGAGAACTTGACCACACACAGGGGTTCAAAAAGGTATTGACCACACAGAGGGATTCAAAAAGAATTTGACTAAATACAGTTGCCCAAACAGAATTTGACCACATACACTGGCCCAAAGAGAACTTGACCACACACACAGTGGGCCAAAGAGAAATTGACCATATACAGTGGCCCAGACAGAATTTTAACACATACAGTGGCCTAAACAGAAAGTGACCACAGACAGGGACCCAGACAAAACTTGACCACACATAGCGGCCCAAAAAGAACCTGACCACAAACAGTGGCCTAAACAGAACTTGACAAAATTCAGGAGCCCAAAGAGAACTTGACTGGATAAAGGGTTGAAAAAGAATTGACCACATACAGTGGCCCAAACCAAAATTGATCACATACAGTGGCTCAAAGAGAACTTGACAAAATACCAGGGTCCAAAAAGAACTTAACCATATAAGGTGGCCCACACAAAACTTGACCACACACAGTAGCCAAAACAGAGCTTGACTACATACAGGGGTTCAAAAAGAACTTGATCTCATACAGGAGCCCAGACAAAACTTGGCCTCATACAGTAGTCCAAAGAGAACCTGACCTTATGCAAGTGTTCAAAAACAACGTGACTACGTACAGTAGCCCAAAGAGGACTTGACCACATACAGTGTTCTAAGGAGAACTTTACCATATAGTCGCCCAAGCAAAACTTGACCACATACAGGGATCCAAACAGAACTTGACCAAACATAGTGGCCCAAACAGAACTTGACCACACAGTGGTACATACAGATGCTGACGGCATACAGGAGCCCAAAGAGAACTTGACCACACACACAGTGGTACAAACAGATATTGACAGCATACAGGATCCCAAAGAGAACTTGACCACACACAGTGGTACAAACATATTGACAGCATACAGGAGCACAAAGAGAATTTGACCACATAGGAGTTCAAAAATAACTTGAACACATACAGTGGCCCAAAAAGAACACCACATGCAATGGCCCAAAGAGAACTTGAACAAAAACAGGGGTCCACATAAAACTTGACCGTATACAATGGCCAAAAAAACATGACCACACACACAGTGGCCCTAAGAGAACTTGACCTCATACAGGGGTCCAAAAAGAACTTAACCGCATACAGGGGCCGAGACAGAACTTGACCCCCAAAATAGACCACATACAGTGTCCCAAACAGAACTTGACCACTTGCAGAGGCCCAAACGGTACTTGACAACACACATTGGCCAAAACAGGACATGACCACACACAATGGCCTATACATACTTGACCACATGCAGTGGCCCAAACAGAACTTAACCACACACAAGGGCCCAAACAGAAATTGATAACATACAGTGGCCTAAAAAGAACCCGACTAACTGATAGTGGCCCAAACGGAATTTGATCACATATGGAGACTAAAAGAGAACTTGACCAAACCAAGTGGCCCAAGAAGAACTAAACTACACAAAGTGGCCCAACCAGAACTTGACAACATGCAGAGGCCCAAATAGAACTTGAACATAAACAGGGGTACAAAATGAACTTGACCATATACAGTTCCCTAAACAGAAATCAACCCGATATAGAGTCCCAAAGAGAAATTTAACTCATACAGGAGTCTAAAGAGAAGTTGACTACATACAGTGAATCAATCGGAACTTGACCACATAAAGTGGATCAAACAGATCTTAATCTCATAAAGTGGATCAAACATAACTTGATTATATACAATAGCCCAAATAGAACTTGAACAGACAGAGGGGCCCAAAAAGACCTTCACTACATGCAGTGGCCCAAACAGAACTTGACCACATAGAGTAACCTAAACAGAAATTGACCACTTACAGGGACCCAAACAGAACTTAACCAGAGTCTCCCCAGCAGAAATGATCACACACCTGACCACATACAGTAGCCCAAACAAGACTTGACTAAATACAGTGGTCCAAAGAGAATTTGAAGACACACAAGGGCCCAAACAGAACTTGACCACATACAGTGGCACAAACAGAACCTGACTACATACAGTGGCCAGAAACAACCACTTACAGGGGACAAAGACAACTTGACCAGACACAGTGGCCCAAATAGAACATGACCACACACAGTGTTCCAAACAAAAGTTGACCGCATACAGTGGCCCAAACAGAACTTGACCATATGGGGTGGATCAAAGAGAAATTGACCACACACAGGGGCCCAAACAGAACATGACCACATACAATGGCCTAAACAAAATTTGAAGCACACAGGGGCCCAAAAAGAAGCTGACCACATACAGTGGCCCAAACAGAACCTCACTACATACAGTGACCCAAACAAAACTTGACTACTTACAAGGAGACAAACAGAACTTGACCACACACAGTGGCCCAAATAGCACATGACCAAACACAGTGCTCCAAATAAATCTTGGCCATATACAGTGGCTCAAACAGAACTTGACCACATACAGTGTATCAAAGAGAAAATGACCAAACACAAGGGGTCAAACAGAACGTGATCATATACAGTGGCCCAAACAGAACCTGACTACTCACTATCGCCCTAACAGAACTTGACAATATATAAGGACCCAAACAGAACTTGACCACACATACTGGTCCTAAAAGAACTTGACCACACATACTGGTCCTAAAAGAACTTGACCACACAAAGTGGCCCAAACAGAACTTGACAACATACACGGGCCGAGAGAGAACTTGACCACATACAGTGGCCAAGAAAGAATTTTACCACACACAATGGCCCAAACAGAACTTGACCACATACAAGGGCCCAAAAAGAACTTGACCACATACAGGGGCCCAGACAGAACATGACCACATCCAGTGGCCCAAACACAGCTTAACCACATTCAGTGGCAAAGACAGAACTTGACCATACACCGTGGCCCAAATACAACTTGACTACACAGACGGGCCCAAACAGACCTTGACCACTTACCGTGGCCCATGAAATTGACCACATACAGTGGCTCAAACAGAAATTGACCACTTACAGGGACCCAAACAGAACTTGACCACACACATTGGCCAAAACACAACATGACCACACACAATGGCCGAAACATACTTGACCACATGCAGTGGTCAAACAGAACTTAACCCCACACAAGGGTCCAAACAGAAATTGATAACATACAGTGGCCTAAACAGAACTTAACTACAAAAAGTGGCCCAAACAGAATTTGATCACGTAATGGGAATAAAACAGAACTTGACATCATACAGAGGCCCAAAGAGAACTTGAACATATACAGAGTTTCAAAATGAACTTGATCACGTACAGTGGCCCAAACAGAAATTGACCCTGTACAGATTCCCAAAGAAAAATTACACTCATACAGAAGTCTAAAAAGGACTTGATAACATAGAGTGGCTCAATCGGAACTTGACCACATACAGTGGACCAAACAGAGCTTGATCACATACAGTGGGTCAAAAAGAACTTGATTATATACAATGGCCCAAATAGAAATTGACCACACAGAGGGGCCCAAAGAGACCTTGACCACATGCAGTGGCCCAAACAGAACTTGACCACATACAGCAGCAAAAACAGAAATTGATCACTTACAGCGACGCAACAGAACTTAACCAAATGCAGTCGCCTAAAAAGAACATGACAACATAGTGGCCCATACATAACTTGACCACATATAGTGGCCCAAACAGAACTTGACTAAATACAGTAGCCCAAACAGAACTTGAAGACACAAAGGGGCCTAAACAGTACTTGACCACATACAGTGGCCTAAACAGAACGTGACTACTCACTGTCGCCCCATCAGAACTTGACCATATATAGAGACCCAAACAGAACCTGACCACACATAGTGGCGCAAAAAGAACTTGGCCACACAAGGTGGCCCAAACAGTACATACAGCAGCCCCCCAAAAAATCTTATCCACTTACAGGGAGACAACAGAACATGACCAGACAAAGAGGCCCAAATAGAACATGATCACACACACAGTGGTCCAAAATGAAATTGACCACATACAGTGGCCCAAACAGAACTTGACCACATACAGTGGATGAAAGAGAAATTGATCACATATAGGGGCCCAAACAGAACTTGACCACATACAGTGGCCAAAACAGAATTTGAAGACACACAGGGGCACAAAAAGAACTTGACCACATACAGTGGCGCAAACAAAACCTGACTACATACAGTGGCCCAAACAAAACTTGACCACTTACTGGGAGACAAACAAAGCTTGACAATACACAGTGGTCCAAATAGGTAATGACCACACACAGTTGTCCAAACAAAACTTGACCACATGCAGTGCCCCAACAGAATTATACCACATTCAGTGGATCAAAGAGAAATTGACCATACACAGGGGCCAAAACAAAACTTGACTACATACAGTGGCCCAAACAGAACCTGACTACTCACTGTCGCCCCAACAGAACTTGACCATATATAGGGACCCAAACACAACCTGACCACACATAGTGGCGCAAAAAGAACTTCACCACACAAAGTGGCCCAAACAGTACGTGACAACATACGCGGGCCCAGAGAGAACTTGACCACTTACAGTGGCCCAAACAGAATTCTACCACATGCAGTGGCCTAAAAGGAACTTGACCACATACAGGGGGGCAGACAGAACTTGACCACATCCAGTGGCCCAAACACAACTTAACCACATTCAGTGGCAAAGACAGAACTTAACCATACACCGTGGCCCAAATACAAATTGACCGCACACATGGGCCCAAACAGACCTTAACCACATACCGTGGCCCATGAAATTGACCATATACAAAGAGGACTTGAACATATACAGGGTTTCAAAATGAACTTGATCACGTACAGTGGTCCAAACAGAAACTGATCCTGTACAGAGTCCCAAAGAAAAATTATACTCATACAGGAGTCTAAAAAGAACTTGACAACTTACAGTGGCTCAATCGGAACTTGACCACATACAGTGGACCAAACAGAAGTTGAACACATACAGTGGATCAAAAAGAACTTGATTGTACACAGTGGCCCAAATAGAAACTGACCACACAGAGGGGCTCAAAGAGACCTTGACTATATTCAGTGGCCCAAACAGAACCTGATCACTTACCGTAGCCCAAACAGAAATGGAGCACTTACAGGGACCCAAACAGAACTTAACCAAACGCAGTCGCCTAAAAAGAACATGACGACATAGTGGCCCAAACAAAACTTGACCACATACAGTTGCCCAAACAGAACTTGACTAAATACAGTAGCCCAAAACGAATTTGAAGACACAAAGGGGCCGAAACAGAACTTGACCACATACAGTGGCCCAAACAGAACCTGACTACTCTATGTCGACCCAACAGAACTTGACCATATATAGAAACCCAAACAGAATTTTACCACACATAGTGGCGCAAAAAGAACTTGACCACACAAAGTGGCCCAAACAGTACATACAGTAGCCCCCCAAAAAACTTAACCACTTACAGGGAGACAAACAGAACATGACCAGACACAGTGGCCCAAATAGAACATGATCACACACAGTGGTCCAAAATGAAACTGACCACATACAGTGACCCAAACAGAACTTGACCACATAAAGTGGATGAAAGAGAAATTGACCACACATAGGGGCCCAAACAGAACTTGAGCACATACAGTGGCCAAAACAGAATTTGAGGACACACAGGGGCTAAAATAGAACTTGACCACATACAGCGACCCAAACAGAGTCTGACTACATACATTAGCCAAACAAAACTTGACCACTTACTGGGAGACAAACAGAACTTGACCACACACTGTGGCCCAAACAGAACATGACCACACACAGTGGTGTAAAAAAAAACTTGACCACATACAGTCCCTAAACAGAATTATACCACATTCAGTGGATTAAAGAGAAATTGACCATACACAGGGGCACAAACAGAACTTGACTACATACGGTGCCCAAACAGAACCTGACTACTCACTGTCGCCCTAACAGAACTTGACCATATATAGGGACCCAAACAGAACCTGACCACACATAGTGGCGCAAAAAAAACTTGACCACACAAAGTGGCCCAAACAGTATGTGACAACATACACGGGCCCTGAGAGAACTTGACCGCATACAGTGGCCCAAACAGAATTTTATCACATACAGTGGCCCAAACAGAACTTGACCACATACAGGAGCCCAGAAAGAACCTGACCACATACATGGGCCCGGACAGAACATGACCACATCCAGTGGCCCAAACACAACCTAACCACATGCAGTGGCACAGACCGAACTTGACCATATACTGTGGCCCAAATACAACTTGACCGCACAAGGACCCAAACAGACCTTGACCACACACCGTGAACCAATGAAATTGCCCACATACAATGACCCAAACAGAACTTGACCACTTACAGGGGCCCAAACAAACCTTGACCGCACACATTGGCCAAAAAAGAGCATGACCACACACAATTGCCTAAACATGACCACATGCAGTGGCCCAAACAGGACTTAAGCACACACAAGGGCCCAAACAGAAATTCATAACATACAGAGACCTAAACAGAACCTGACTACATGCAGTAGCCCAAACAAAATTTGACCACATACAGCGGCCAAAACAAAATTTGAAGACAAACAGGGGCCCAAACAGACCCCTACCATATGCAGTGGCCCAAACAGAACCCTACCACATGCAGTGGCCCAAACAGAACCTGACTACATACAGTAGCCCAAACAAAACTTTACCAATTACAAGGAGAAAAACAGAACTTGACCAGACAAAGTGGCTTAAATAGAACATGACCACACACAGGGTTCCAAAAAAAAATTACCACATACATTTGCCCAAACAGAACTTGACCACAAACAGTGGATCAAAGAGAAATTGACCACACACAGGGGCCCAAACAGAATTTGACCATATACAGTTGCCCAAGCATTTGAAAACACACAGGGGCCCAAACAGAACTTGACCACATACAGTGGCCAAAACAGAACCTGACTACATACAGCGGCTCAAACAAAACTTGACCATTTACTGGGAGACAAACAGAACTTGACCACACACAGTGGCCCAAAGAAAACATGACCACACACAGTGGTTTAAACAAAGCCTGACCACATACAGTGCCCCAAACAGAACTAGACTACATACAGTGGATCAAAGAGATATTGACCATAAAAGGGGGCCAAAACATCACTTGACCACATACAGTGGCCTTAACAGAACCTGACCTCTCACTTTCGCCCCAACAGAATCTGACCATATATAGGGACCCAAACAGAACTTGACAACACATAGTGGTCGAAAAGTAACTTGAACATACGAAGTGGACAAAACAGAACTTCACAACATACACGGGCTCAGAGGGAATTTCACCACATACAGTGGCCGAAACATTTTACCTCATACAGTGGCCCAAACAGAACTTGAACACATACAGTGGCCCAAACAGAACTTGAAAACATACAGGGCCCAAAGGAGAAATTAACCTTATACAGGGGCCCAGACATAACTTGGCCACATTCAGTGGCCGAAACACAACTTTACCAAATTCACTAGCACAGACAGAACTTGACTCTATACTGTGGCCCAAATACAAACTTTACCGCACACAGGGGCCCAAACAGACCTTCACCACATACCGTGTCCCAGAAAAATTGACTATATACAGTGGACTAAACAGAACTTGACCACTTACAGGGACCCAAACAGAACTTGACCACACACATTGGCCAAAACAGAAAATGACCATACATGACATACTTGACCACATGCAGTGGCCCAAACAGAAAGTAACCTCACACAAGGGCCTAAACAGAAATTCATAACATACAGTAGCCTAAACAGAACCTGACTACATACAGTGGCCCAAACAGAATGTTAATACATATAGGGACCGAAACAGAACTTGACCAAACACAGTGGCCTAAACAGAATTAAACTACACACATTGACCCAGACTGAAGTTGACAACATACAGAGGCCCAAAGTGGATTGAACATAAACAGTGTTTCATAAATAACTTGTCCGCATACAGAGGACCAAACAGAAATTGGCCACATGCAAATTCCAAAGAAAAAATTGTACTCATACAGGAGTCTAAAAAAGAACTTGACCACATATAGTGGACCAATTGGAACTTGACCAATTACAGTGGACCAAATAGAACCTAATCACATAGAGTGGATCAAACAAAACTTGATTATATACAGTTGCCAAAACAGAACTTGGCCAAATACAGGGGCCCAAAGAGAACTTGACCACATACAGGGGCCCACACAGAACATGATCACATCCAATGGCCAAAACACCACTTAACCACATTCAGCGTCACAAACAGAACTTCACCATATACTATGGCCCAAATAAAACCTAGCCGCACACAGGGGCCCAAACAGACATTGACCACATACCATAGCCCAAAATATATGACCACATACAGTGTCCCAAACAGAACTTGACCACTTACAGGAACCCAGACAGAACTTGACCACACACAAGGCTAAAACAGAACATGACCACACACAATGACCTAAACATACTTGACCACATGCAGTAGCCCAAACAGAAGGTAACCACACACAAGGGTCCAAACAGATTTTGATAACATACACTGGCCTAAACAGAACCTGAGTACAGACAGTGGTCCAAACAGAATTTGATCACATGTAGAGACCAAAACCGAACTTGACATCATACAGAAGCCCAAAGGGAACTCAAAAATATACAGTGCTTCAAAATGTACTTGACCACATACAGTGAGTGGCCCAAACAGAAATTCACCCCATACAGAGTCCCAAAGGAAAATTATACTCATACAGGAGTCTAAAAAGAATTTGACAGCATAGAGTGGCTCAATCGGAACTTCACCACACACAGTGGACCAACTAGAAATTGATCACATATAGTGCATCAAACAGAAGTTGATTATATACAGTGGCCCAAACAGAAATTCACCCCATACAGAGTCCCAAAGGAGAATTATACTCATACAGGAGTCTAAAAAGAATTTGACAGCATAGAGTGGCTCAATCGGAACTTCACCACACACAGTGGACCAACTAGAAATTGATCACATATAGTGCATCAAACAGAAGTTGATTATATACAGTGGCCCAAATAGAACTTGACCACACAGAGGGGCCCAAAGAGACCTTAACCACATGCAGTGGCCCAAACAGAACTTGACCACATACAGCTGTACAAACAGAAATTGATCACTTACAGGTACTCAAACAGAACTTAACCAAACAGAGTCGCCCAAACAGAATATGATCATATATAATTGCCCAAACACAACTTAACCACATTCACTGGCACAGACAGAACTTGACCATAAACTGTGGCCCAAATACAACTTTACTTCAGCGAGGGGCCCAAACAGACTATGACCACACATCGTGGCCAAAAACACTTGACCACATACAGTGGTTTAAACAGAACTTGACCACTTACAGGGACCCAAACAGAACTTGACCACACACATTGGCC
Organism: Panulirus ornatus; assembly: GCF_036320965.1. NCBI lineage: Eukaryota > Metazoa > Arthropoda > Malacostraca > Decapoda > Palinuridae > Panulirus > Panulirus ornatus. The sequence continues at coordinate 28,046,719 of NC_092234.1, read as the reverse complement.
AAAACAGAAAATGACCACACACAGTGGCCTAAACATACTTGACCACATGCAGTGGCCCAAACAGAACGTAACCACACACAAGGGCCTAAACAGAAATTCATAACATACAGTAGCCTAAACAGAACCTGACTACATACAGTGGCCCAAACAGAATTTTATCACATATAGGGACCGAAACAGAACTTGACCAAACACAGTGGCCTAAACAGAATTAAACTACACACACTGACCCAGACTGAAGTTGACAACATACAGAGGTCCAAAATGGACTTGAACATAAATAGTGTTTCATAAATAACTTGACCACATACAGAGGACCAAACAGAAATTGGCCACATGCAAATTCCAAAGAAAAAATTGTACTCATACAGGAGTCTAAAAAAGAACTTGACCACATATAGTGGACCAATTGGAACTTGACCAATTACAGTGGACCAAATAGAACCTAATCACATAGAGTGAATCAAACAGGACTTGATTATATACAGTGGCCAAAACAGAACTTGGCCAAATACAGGGGCCCAAAGAGAACTTGACCACATACAGGGGCCAACACAGAACTTGATCACATCCAATGGCCCAAACACCACTTAACCACATTCAGCGTCACAAACAGAACTTCACCATATACTATGGCCCAAATAAAACCTAGCCGCACACAGGGGCCCAAACAGACCTTGACCACATACCATAGCCCAAAATATATGACCACATATAGTGTCCCAAACAGAACTTGACCACTTACAGGAACCCAAACAGAACTTGACCACACACAAGGCTAAAACAGAACATGACCACACACAATGACCTAAACATACTTGACCACATGCAGTGGCCCAAACAGAAGGTAACCACACACAAGGGTCCAAACAGAAATTGATAACATACACTGGCCTAAACAGAACCTGACTACAGACAGTGGTCCAAACAGAATTTGATTACATATAGAGACCAAAACCGAACTTGACATCATACAGAAGCCAAAAGGGAACTTGAAAATATACAGTGCTTCAAAATGTACTTGACCACATACAGTGGCCCAAACAGAAATTCACCCCATACAGAGTCCCAAAGGAAAATCATACTCATACAGGTGTCTAAAAAGACAGAACTTGACTATATATTGTGGCCCAAATACAACCTGACAACACACAGGGGACCAAACAGATCTTGACCATATACCGTTGCCCCCAAATCTTGACCACGTACAACAGACCTTTACCACATAGAGGGGCCCAAAGAGAACTTGACCACTTACATGGGCCCAGACAGAACTTGACCACATTCAGTGGCAAAGACAGAACTTGACCATATAATATGGCCCAAATACAACTTGACCGCGCACAGGGGTCCAAACAGACTTTGACTACATACCGTGGCTCAAAATGATTGACCACATACAGTGGCCTAAAAAGAACTTGACCACTTACAGGGGCCCAAACACAACTTGACCACACACATTGGCCAAAACAGGACATGACCACACAAAATGGCCCAAACATACTTGAACACATGCAGTGGCGCAAACAGAACTTAACCACACAGAAGTGCCCAAACAGAAATTGATAACATACACTGGCCTAAATAGAACCTGACTACTTACGGTGGTCCAATCAGAATTTAATCACATATAGGGACCGAAACAGAACTTGACATCATACAGACGCCCGAAGAGAACTTGAACATATACAGGGCTTCAAAATGAACTTGACCACATACAGTGGCCCAAACAGAAATTGACTCCATACAGACCCCCCAAAAAAAGTGTACTCATACAGGAGTCTAAAAGGAATTTGACAACATAGAGTGGCCCAATCGGAACTTGACCACATACAGTGGACGAAACAGAACTTGATCACATATAGTGCATCAAACAGAACTTGATTTTATACAGTGGCCCAAATTGAATTTGACCACACAGAGGGGACCACAGTGATCTTGACTACATGCAGTGGCCCAAGCAGAACTTGACCACATACAGTAGCACAAACAGAAATTGACCACTTACAGTGACCCAAACAGAACTTAACCAAACAGTCGCCCAAACAGAAGATGACCACATACAGTGGCCCAAAAAACGGACCACATACAGCGGCCCAAACAGAACTTGACTAAATACAGTGGCACAAACAAATTTTGAAGACACACAGGGGCCCAAACAGAACTTGACCACATACAGTGGCCAAAACAGAACCTGACTACATACAGTAACCCAAACAAAAATTGACAACTTACAGGGAGACAAACAGAACTTGACCAGACACAGTGGCCCAAATAGAACATGACCACACACAGTGGTCCAAATAAAACTTGACCATATAAAGAGGCCTAAAGATTACTTGACCACATACAGTGGATCAGAGAGAAATTGACCACACACAGGTGTCCAAACGAAGCTTGACCACATACAGTGGCACAAATAGAATTTGAAGACGCACAGCGGTCCAAACAGAACTTGACCACATACAGTGGCCAAACAGAATCTGACTACATACAGTTGAAGAAACAAAACTTGACCACTTACAGGGAGACAAACAGAACTTAACCAGACACAATGACCCAAATAGAACATGACCACACACAGTGGCCCAAATAAAGCTTGACCACATACAGTGGCCCAAACAGAACTTTACCATATACAGTGAATCAAAGAGATATTGACCACACACAGGGGCCCAAACAGAACATGACCACATACAGTGGCACAAACAGAATTTGAATCACACAGGGCCCAAGCAGAACATGACCACATACAGTGACCCAAACAGAACCTGACTACATACAGTGGCCCAAACAAAACTTGACCACGTACAGGGAGACAAACAGAACTTGACCGCACACAGTGGCCCAAACAGAACTTGACCACATACAGTGGGCCAAACAGAATCTGACTACATACAGTTGCCCAAACAAAACTTGACCACTTACAGGGAGACAAACAGAACTTAACCAGACACAATGACTCAAATTGAACATGACCACACACAGTGGTCCAAATATAACTTGACCATATACAGTGGCCCAAACAGAACTTGACCACATACAGTTGATCAAAGAGAAATTGACCACACACAGGGGCCAAAACAGAACTTGACCACATACAGTGGCACAAACAGAATTTGAAGTCATACAGGGGCCCAAGCACAACTTGACCACAGTGGTCCAAACAAAACGACCACATATAGAGCCCCAAACAGAACTAGACCACATACAGTGGATCAAAGAGAAATTGACCATACACAAGGCCCAAAACAGAACTTGGCCACATACAGTGGCCCTAACAGAAAATGATTACTCACTGTCGCCCCAACAGAATTGACCATATATAGGGACCCAAACAGAAATTGACCACACAAAATGACCCAAACAGAACTTGACCACATGAAATGGCCCAAACAGAACTTGACAACATAAACGGGTCCATAGAGAACTTAACTACATACAGTGTCCCAAACAGAATTTTATCATATCAAGTGGCCCAAAGAGAACTTGAACACATACAGTGGCCCAGAGAGAACTTGACCACATACCGGTGCCCAGACAGAACATGAACACATCCATATGCCCAAGCACAACTTAACCACATTCAGTGGCACAAACAGAACTTGACCTTATACTGTGGCCCAAATACAACTCGACCGCATACAGGGGCCCAAACAGACCTTGGCCACATAACATGGCTCAAAAAAATTGACCACATACAATGGCCCAAACAGAACTTGACCACTTACAGGGACCCAAACATAACTTGACCACACGTATTGACCAAAGCAGAACATGACCACACACAATGGCCGAAACATACTTGACCACATGTAGTGGCCCAAACAGAAATTAACCACACCCAAGAGCCCAAACAGAAATTAATAACATACAGTGGTCTAAACAGAACCTGACTACATACAGTGGCCCAAAAAGAATTTGATCACATTTAGGGAACGAAACAAAACTTGACTAAGCACAGTGGCCCAAACAGAACTAAACTACACACAGTGGCCCAAACAGAACTTGACAACATACAAAGGCCCAAAGAGAGCTTGAACATATACAGGGTTTCAAAATGAACTTGAACACACACAGTGGCCCAAAAACAAATTGACTCCATACAGAGCCCCAAAGAAAAATTGTGCCCATACAGGAGTCTAAAAAGTACATGACCACATAGAGTAGCCCAATGGGAACTTGACCACATACAGTGGACCAAACAGAACTTGATCACATACAATGAATCAAACCAAACTTGATTATATACAGTGGCCCAAATAAAAATTGACCATACAGAGGGGCGGAAAGAGACCTTGACCACTTGCAGTGGCCTAAACAGAACTTGACCAAATACAGTAACCCAAACAGAAAATGACCACTTATAGGGACCCGAACAGAACTTAACCTAACACAGACGTCCAAATAGAACATGACCACATGCAGTGACCCAAACAAAACTTGGCCACATACAGTGGCCCAAACAGAACTTGACTAGATAAAGTGGCCCAAACAGAATTTGAAGACACACAAGGGCCCAAACAGAATTTGAAGACACACAAGGGCCCAAACAGAACTTGACCACATGCCGTGGCCCAAACAGAACCTGACTACATATAATGGCCCAAACAAAACTTGACCACATACAGGGAGACAAACGAAACTTGACCACATACAGTGGCCCAAACAGAACCTGACTATTCACTGTCGCCCAAATAGAACATGATCACACACAGTGGTCCAAAAGAAATTGACCACATGCAGTGGCCCAAACAGAACATGACCACATACAGTGGCCCACACAGAATTTGAAGACACACAGGGGTCCCAAACAGAAATTGATCACATGCAGTGCCCAAACAGAACCTGATTACATACAGTGGATCAAAGAGGAATTGACCACACACAGGGGCCCAGACAGACCTTGACCACATACAGTGGCCCAAACTGAATTTGACCACATACAGTGGCCCAAACAGAACCTGACTACATACAGTGGCCCAAACAAAACTTGACTACTTACAGGGAGACAAACAGAACTTTACCGCATACAGTGGCCCAAACATAACATGACTACATACAGGTGCCCTAACAAATCTTGACCACTTACAGGGAAACAAACAAAACTTGACCACAGACAGTGGCTCAAATAGAACATGACCACACACAGTCGTCCAAACAAAACTTGACCACATAAAGTGGCCCAAACAGAACTTTACCACATACAGTGGATCAAAGAGAAATGAACCACACACAGGGGCCCAAACAGAACCTGACTACATACAGTGGCCAAAATAGAATTTGAAGACACACAGGGGGCCAAACAGAACATGACCACATACAGTGGCCCAAACGCAACCTAATTACATACAGTGGCCCAAACAAAACTTGACCACTGACAGGGAGACAAACAGAACTTTACCACATACAGTAGCCCAAACAAAACCTTACTGCTCAACGTCTTCCTAACAGAGCTTGACCATATATAGGGACCTAAACAGAACTTGCCACACATAGTGGCCCAAAAAAACTTGACCACACAAAGTGGCCCAAACAGAGCTTGACAACATACAGAGGCCCAGAGAGAACTTGACCACTTTCAGTGGCTCAGTCTGAATTTTAGCACATGCAGTGGGCCAAACGGAACTTGACCATATACAAGGACCCAAACAGAACTTGACTACACATAGTGGCCTAAGTAGAATTTTCACACAAACAGTGGCCGAAACATAACTTGAAAACATACAGGGGAAAGAAAAGAGAACTTGACCACACACAGGGGCCCAAACAGAACTTGATTACATATAGTGGGCCAAACAAAATTTGACCATTTTCAGTAGCGTATACAGAATTTGACCACTTACAGGGAGCCAAACAGATCTTGACCACTCACAGTGGCCCAGACTACCAGATAACCACACACAGTGACCCAATCATATCTTGACCACATATAGTGGCCCCAAACAAACATTGACTTCATACAGTGACCCAATGAGAACTTAACCACACACAGAGGCCTAAACAGAGCTTGAACACACACAGTGGCACTAAAAGAACCTGACTACACACACACACATGCAAACAGAACTTGATCATATGTAGGAACCCAAACAGATCTTGACCACACATAGTGGCGCAGATAGAACTTGACCTCACAAAGTGGAACAAGCAGAACTTGACAACATAAGGGGGCCCAAAGCGAACTTGACCTCACAGAGTGGACCAAGCAGAACTTGACAACATAAGGGGCCCCAGAGCTAACTTGACCATGTACAGTGGCCCAAAGAGAATTTTACCACATACAGTGGCCCAAACTGAACTTGACCACATACAGGGACCCAAACAGAACTTGACCACACAAAGTGAAAACAAACAGAACATGACCAAACACAGTGGCCCAAACATAACTTGACCACATACAGTATCCCAAACAGAAGCTAACTATATACAGTGGCACAAACAGAACTTGACCACACACAGGGACCCAAACGGAAGTTGATAACATACAGTGGCCCAAACAGAACATGACTACATACAGTGGCCCAAAGAGAACTTGACCACATATAGGGATCCAAACAGAACCTGACCAAACACAGTGACCCAAAAAAAATTTGACTACACACATTGGACCAAACAGAATTTGACCATACACAGGGGTCCAGAGACAACTTAACCAAATAGAGTGCATCAGACAGAACTTGACCATATACAGGTATCCAAACAAAACTTGACAACTTATAGTGGCCCAAAGAGAACTTGACCACACAGAATGGCCCAAAGAGAACTTCAATACATACAGCGGCCCAAAGATAACTTTACCACATACAAGGGCCCAAAGGGAACTTGACCACACACTGGGGACCGACGAGAACTAAGACACATACAGTTGGCCAAACAGAACTTAACCACATACAGGGACCCAAACAAAACTTGACTATACATATTGGCCCAAACAGAACTTGACCACACACAGTGGCTCAAAAAGAACTTGACAACATACAGGGGCCCAAAGAGAACACCACATTCAGGGGCCGAGACAGAACTTGCCCACATCCAGTGGCCCAAACAGATGTTGACCACATGCAGTGGCCCAATCAGAGCTTGACCATATACAGTGGCCCAAATACAACTTGACCACACACAGGGGCCCAAACAGACCTTGACCATATACAGTGCCCCAAAAAGAATTTGACCACATTCAGTGGCCGAAAAAGAACTTGACCACGTACAGGGACCCAAACAGAACTTGACCAAGTACAGTGGTCCAAACAGAACATGACCACACACAATGGCCTAAACATAACTTGACCACATACAGTAACCCAAACAGAATGTGACCACACACAGTAGCCCAGACAGAACTTGATAACATACAGTGGCCTAAGCAGAACCTAACTACATACAGTGTCCTAAACAGAACTTGACCACATATAGGGACCCAAACAGAATTTGACCAAACACAGTGGCCTAAACAGAACTTGAATGCACACAGAAACCTAAACAGAATTTGACATCATACAGGGGCCAAAAGAGAACTTAACCACATAAAGGGCTTCAAAAAGAACTGGGCCATATACAGTGGATGAAAAAGAACTTAACCACATCTTGTGGCTCAAACAGAACTTGACTTCATACAGGAATCTAAAAAGAACTTAACCAAATCTAGTGGCTCAAACGGAACTTGACCACATACAGTGGACCAAACAAAACTTGATCATATACAGTGGATCAAACAGAACTTTACCACATACAGTGGCCCAAATAGAACTTGACCATATGCAGGGACCCAAACAGACCTTCACCGCATACAGTGGCCCAAACAGGGCGTGACCACATATAGAGGTCCAAACAGAACTTGACCACTTACACGGACCCAAACAGAATATAACCAAACACAGTGGCCCAAACAGATCATGACCACACACAGTGGCCCCAAAAGAACTTAACTACATACATTGGCCCAAACACAACCTCAACAAATACGGTGGCTCAAAGAGAACTTGACCACATACAGGAGACCAAACACAACTTTACCACATACAGTAGCCCAAAGAGAACCTGACTACATACAGTGGCCCAAACAGAACTTGACCACATATAGGGACCCAAACAGAACTTGACCACATAGTGGCCCAAAGAGAACTTGACCACATACAGTGGTCCAAACATAAAATGACCATAAAGTGGCCCAAATAGAACTCGACCACACACAGGGAACCAAACAGACCTTGACGACATAGAGTGGCCCAAACAGAACTTGACAACATACAGTGGCCAAAACAGAACTTGAACACTTACAGGGAACCAAAGAGAACTTGACTACACGCAGTGGCCCAAATAGAATATTACCACACACATTGGCCGAAACATGACCACATAAGTGGCCCAAACAAAACTTGACCATATACAGTGGCCTGAATAGAAATTGACCACACACAGGGGCTTAAATAGAACTTGACCATATACAGTGGCCCAAACAGAACCTGATCACATATAGGGACCCAAAAGGGAACTTGACCACACACAGTTGCCCAAACAGTACTTGACCACTCACAGTGGCCCAAACAGAACTTGACAACATACAGGGGCCCAAAGAAAACATGACCATATACAGAGGCCAAAAAAGAATTTTACCATATACAGTGGCCCAAACAGAAATTGTCCACATACAGGCACCTAAACAGAAGTTGACCACACATAGTGACCCAAATAGAATCTGACTACACACAGTGAACGAAAGTGAACTTGACAACATACAAGGATCCAAACAGATATTGCCCATACATAGTGGCCCATACAGAACATGACCACGCACAGTGGCCCAAACAGAACATGACAACATACAGAGGCTCAAAGAGAACTTGACCACATACAGAGTCCCAAACAGACGTTGGCCCCATACATTGGCATAAAGAGACTTTAAGAACATACATGCGTTCGAAAAAACTTAACCACATACTGTGGCCTAAGCAGAACTTCACCACAGACAGTGGCCTAAAGACAACTTGACAACATACAGCGTTCCAAAAAGAACTTGACCTCGTACACGGACCCAGACAGATGACCATATAAAGTGGACCAAAAAGAACTCAACCACATACAGGGACCCAAACAGAACTTGACCACATATAGTGTCCCATACAGAACATGACCACACATAGTGGCCCAAACAGAACATAACAACATACTTAGGCACAAAGAGAACTTAACCGCATACAGGAGTTCAAAAAGAACTTTACTTCATGCATTGGCCCAAACAGGAGTTGACCACACACTGTGGCCTAAACATAACTTGACCATATATAGAGGCACAAACAGAATGACCATATACAGTAGCCTAAACAGAATTTGACCACACAGAGTGGCCTAAACAGAATTTGACTACACAGAGGCGCCCAAACAAAACTTGAGAACATACAATGGCCAAAAGAAAACGACCATATACAGGCACACAAAAAGAACTTGACCATACAGAGGGGTCCAAACAGAGATTGAACACACACAGTAGCCTAAACAGAACTTGACAACATATAGAGGACCAAAGAGAACTTGACCACATACAGGGGTTCAAAAAAAATGACAACATAGAGTGGCCCAAACAGGAGTTGACCATATATAGAGAGGCCAAAACATAACTTGGCCACACACAGTGGCCTAAACATAGCTTGACCACACACAGTGGCCCAAACATAACTTGACTGTATACAGTGGCCCAAACAAAACTTGACTACATACAGTGGCCCAAAGAGAACCTGACCACCACATACAGTTTCCCAAACAAAACTTGACAACAAATAACGGTCCAAATATAATTTGACCACAAACAGTGTCCCAAACACAACTTGACCACATACAGTGACTTAAACAGAACTTGACCACATATAGGGACCCAAACAGAAATTGATTACACAGAAGAGCCAACACAGAACTTGACCACACACATATTCCCAAAAATAACTTGACAACATACTATGGCCCAAAGACAACCTGACAACATACTGTGGCCCAAAGACAACTTGACAATATAATATGGCCCAAAGACAACTTGACAACATACTATGGCTCAAACACAACTTGACAACATACAGGAAACTAAAGAGAACTTGACCAAATGAAGGGGCCTAAAGAGAAAATGACACAAGACAGTGGCCCAAAGAGAACTTAACATAATGTGTCCCAAATAGAATTTGTCCACATACAAGGAACCATTATCTTGTGGAGGCTAAGGTGAAGATTTGTATGGGTTTTCAGAAAAGAAGAGTGAATGTTGGGGTGAAGAGGGTGGTGAGAGTAAGTGAGCTTGAGAAGGAGACCTGTGTGAGGAAGTACCAGGAGAGACTGAGTACAGAATGGAAAAAGGTGAGAACAATGGAAGCAAGGGGAGTGGGGGAGGAATGGGATGTATTTAGGGAATCAGTGATGGATTGCGCAAAAGATGCTTGTGGCATGAGAAGAGTGGGAGGTGGGTTGATTAGAAAGGGTAGTGAGTGGTGGGATGAAGAAGTAAGAGTATTAGTGAAAGAGAAGAGAGAGGCATTTGGACGATTTTTGAAGGGAAAAAATGCAATTGAGTGGGAGATGTATAAAAGAAAGAGACAGGAGGTCAAGAGAAAGGTGCAAGAGGTGAAAAAAAGGGCAAATGAGAGTTGGGGTGAGAGAGTATCATTAAACTTTAGGGAGAATAAAAAGATGTTCTGGAAGGAGGTAAATAAAGTGCGTAAGACAAGGGAGCAAATGGGAACTTCAGTGAAGGGCGCAAATGGGGAGGTGATAACAAGTAGTGGTGATGTGAGAGGGAGATGGAGTGAGTATTTTGAAGGTTTGTTGAATGTGTTTGATGATAGAGTGGCAGATATAGGGTGTTTTGGTCGAGGTGGTGTGCAAAGTGAGAGGGTTAGGGAAAATGATTTGGTAAACAGAGAAGAGGTAGTGAAAGCTTTGCGGAAGATGAAAGCCGGCAAGGCAGCAGGTTTGGATGGTATTGCAGTGGAATTTATTTAAAAAGGTGGTGACTGTATTGTTGACTGGTTGGTAAGGTTATTTAATGTATGTATGACTCATGGTGAGGTGCCTGATGATTGGCGGAATGCGTGCATAGTGCCATTGTACAAAGGCAAAGGGGATAAGAGTGAGTGCTCAAATTACAGAGGTATAAGTTTGTTGAGTATTCCTGGTAAATTATATGGGAGGGTATTGATTGAGAGGGTGAAGGCATGTACAGAGCATCAGATTGGGGAAGAGCAGTGTGGTTTCAGAAGTGGTAGAGGATGTGTGGATCAGGTGTTTGCTTTGAAGAATGTATGTGAGAAATACTTAGAAAAGCAAATGGATTTGTATGTAGAATTTATGGATCTGGAGAAGGCATATGAAAGAGTTGATAGAGATGCTCTGTGGAAGGTACTAAGAATATATGGTGTGGGAGGAAAGTTGCTAGAAGCAGTGAAAAGTTTTTATCGAGGATGTAAGGCATGTGTACGTGTAGGAAGAGAGGAAAGTGATTGGTTCTCAGTGAATGTAGGTTTGCGGCAGGGGTGTGTGATGTCTCCATGGTTGTTTAATTTGTTTATGGATGGGGTTGTTAGGGAGGTAAATGCAAGAGTTTTGGAAAGAGGGGCTTGGGAAGTGAGTCAGTTGTTGTTCGCTGATGATACAGCGCTGGTGGCTGATTCATGTGAGAAACTGCTGAAGCTGGTGACTGAGTTCGGTAAAGTGTGTGGAAGAAGAAAGTTAAGAGTAAATGTGAATAAGAGCAAGGTTATTAGGTACAGTCGGGTTGAGGGTCAAGTAAATTGGGAGGTGAGTTTGAATGGAGAAAAACTGGAGGAAGTGAAGTGTTTTAGATATCTGGGAGTGGATCTGGCAGCGGATGGAACCATGGAAGCGGAAGTGGATCATAGGGTGGGGGAGGGGGCGAAAATTCTGGGGGCCTTGAAGAATGTGTGGAAGTCGAGAACATTATCTCGGAAAGCAAAAATGGGTATGTTTGAAGGAATAGTAGTTCCAACAATGTTGTATGGTTGTGATGCGTGGGCTATTGATAGAGTTGTGCGCAGGAGGATGGATGTGCTGGAAATGAGATGTTTGAGGACAATGTGTGGTGTGAGGTGGTTTGATCGAGTGAGTAACGTAAGGGTAAGAGAGATGTGTGGAAATAAAAAGAGCGTGGTTGAGAGAGCAGAAGAGGGTGTTTTGAAGTGGTTTGGGCACATGGAGAGAATGAGTGAGGAAAGATTGACCAAGAGGATATATGTGTCGGAGGTGGAGGGAACGAGGAGAAGAGGGAGACCAAATTGGAGGTGGAAAGATAGAGTGAAAAAGATTTTGTGTGATCGGGGCCTGAACATGCAGGAGGGTGAAAGGAGGGCAAGGAATAGAGTGAATTGGAGCGATGTGGTATACCGGGGTTGACGTGCTGTCAGTGGATTGAATCAAGGCATGTGAAGCGTCTGGGGTAAACCATGGAAAGCTGTGTAGGTATGTATATTTGCGTGTGTGGACGTATGTATATACATGTGTATGGGGGGGGGCCATTTCTTTCGTCTGTTTCCTTGCGCTACCTCGCAAACGCGGGAGACAGCGACAAAGTATAATAAAAAAAAAAGAAATACAAGGAACCAATCAAAACTTGACCGTAATAGTGGCCCAAACAAAACTCCACCACACAAAGTGGCCAAAAAAGAGAACTTGACCACATACAGGGGACCAAAGAGAACCTGACCACATACAGGGGCACAGACAAAACTTGACCACATCCAGCGGCCCAAACACAGCTTAACCATATGCAGTGGCACAAACAAATCTTGACCATATACAGTAGCCCAAATACAACTTGATTACACACAGGACCTTGACCACATAAGGTGGTCCCCAAAAATTGACCATATACAGTGGCCCAAACAGAACTTGACCACTTAGAGGGACCAAAACAGAACCTGACCACACACATTGGAAGAAACAGAACATGACCAGACACATTAGCCTAAAGATAACTTGACCATATGAAGTGGCCCAAACAGGAATTGACCGTACACAAGGGCCCAAACAGAAATTGATAACATACAGTGGCCTAAATAAAGCCTACTACATACAGTGGCCTAAACAAAACTTACTACATACATTGGCCGAAACAGAATTTGATCGCATATAGGGACTGAAACAGAACCTGACCAAACATAGTGGCCCAAACAGAACTAAACTACACACAGTGGCCCCAACAGAACTTGACAACATACAAAGTACCAAAGAGGACTTGAACATATATATGGTTTCAAAAAGACCTTGACCATATATTGACCCCAAACAGAGTCCCAAAGAAATATTATACTCATACATGAGTCTAAAAAGAACGTGACCATATTCAGTGGCCCAATCGGAGTTTGATCACTTACAGTGGACCAAACAGAACTTTATCACATACAATCGATCATACAGAACTTGACTATATACAGTGGCCAAAATAGATCTTGACCACACAGAGGAGCCCAAAGAGACATTGGCCACATACAGTGGTCCAAACAGAACTTGACCACATACAGTAGACCCTACAGAAATTGACCACTTACAGGGACCCAAACAGAACTTAACCAAACAGAGTCGCCCAAACAGAACATGATCACACACAGTAGCCCAAACAAAACCTGACCACACAGAGTGGTCTAAAGAGAACTCAACCAAATACAGGGGCCCAACAGAATTTGAAGACACACAGAGGCCCAAGCAGACTTTGACCACATACGATGGCCCAAACAAAATTTGACAACTTACAGGGAGACAAACAGAACTTGACCACACACAGTGGCTCAAATAGAACATGACCACACAGAGTGGCCCAAACAAAATTTGACCACATTCAGTGGCCCAAACAGAACTTGACCACATGCAGTGGATCAAAGATAAATTGACCACAAACAGGGGCCTAAACAGAACTTGACCACATACAGTGGCCTAAAGAGAGCCAGACTACTCACTGTCACCTTAACAGACCTTGACTATATATCGGGACCCAAACCGAACTTGACCACAAATAGTGGCCCAAAAATAACTTGACCACACAAAGTGGTCCAAACAGATCTTGACAACATACAGGGGCCCAGAGAGAACTTGACCATATACAGTGGCCAAGACAGAATTTTATCATATAAAGTGGCACAAACAGAACTTGACCATATACAGGGACCCAAACAGAACTTGACTACACATAGTGGCCCAAAGAGAATTTTACCACAAACAGTGGCCGGAAGGGAACTTGAAAACATACAGGGGAAAGAAGAGAACTTGACCACACACAAGGGCCCAAAGCAGAACTTGGCCAAAAACATTAGCCGAAACAGAATTTGAATTCATACAGTAGCGTAAAGAGAATTTGACTACTTACAAGGAGCCAAACAGAACTTAACCAGACACAGTGGCCCAAATAGAACATGACCACACACAGTGGTTTAATCATATCTTGACCGCATGCAGTGGCTCCAAAGAGAACTTGACTCCATTCAGTGGCCCAAAGAGAACTTGATCACAAACAGGGGCCCATAAAGAACTTGACCATATACAGTGGCCCAAAAAGAACATCACTACACACAGATATCCGAACAAAACTTGACAATTTGTAGGGTCCCAAACAGAACTTGACCACACATAGTGGTGTAAATAGAACTTGACCACACAGAGCGGACCAAACAGAACTTGAAAGCATAAAGGGGCCCAGAGCGAACTTGACCATACAGTGGCCCAACGAGATTTTCCCACATACAGTAGCCCCCCCAAAAACTTGATCACATACAGAGACCCAAACAGAACTTGACAACATATAGTGGCCCAAATAGAATTTGACCAAATACAGTGGCCGAAACAGAACTTGATAACATAAAAGGGCAGGAAGAAAACTCGACACCACACAGTGGCTCAAACAGAACTTGACCACATGCAGTGGCCAAAAGGGAACTTGACCACTTGCAGTGGTCCAAACAGAACTTGACCACAAATATCGGCCCAAATAGAACTTGAATACACAGTGACCCAAAAAGAACTTCCCCACATACAGTGACCCAAAGAGAAGTTGACCACATACAGGGACCCAAACAGAAATTGACCACACAGAAGAACCCAAACAGAACTTGACCAATCACATATTCCGAAAAAGAACTTGACAACATACATCTTGGCTACATACAGGAAGCTAAAGAGAACTTGACCAAATACAGAGGCCTAAAGAGAATTGACACCAGACAGGGGCCCGAAGAGAACTTAACAACATACAGTGCCCAAATAGAATTTGTCCACATACAAGGAACGAAACAAAATTTGAACGTTCATAGTGGCCCAAACAGACCTTGACCACACAAAGTGGCCAAAAAGAGAACCTGAACACATACAGGGGCCCAAAGAGATCCTGACCACATACAGAGGCAAGAACACAACTTTACCACATCAGTGGCCCAATCACAGCTTAACCATATGCAGTGGCTCAAACAGAACTTGACCGTATAAAGTGGCTCAAGTAAAACTTGACCACAAACAGTGGCCCAAACAGACCTTGACCACATACAGTGGCCCCCCAAAAAAATTGACCACATACAGTGGTCTAAACAGAACCTGACCACTTAGAGGGACCCAAACAGAACTTGACCACACACAACGGCCTAAACATACCTTGACCACATGCAGTGGCCCAAACAGAACTTGACCATACACAAGGGCCCAAACAGAAATTGATAACAAACAGTGGCCTAAACAGAACCTACTACATACAGTGGCCCAAACTGATTTTGGTCACATAAAGGGACCGAAACAAAACTTGACTAAACACAGTGGCACAAGCAAAACTAAACTACACAAAGTGGCCCCAACAGAACTTGACAACATACGGAGGACCAAAGAGGACTTGAACATTTACATGGTTTAAAGAAGAACTTGACCACATACAGTGGCTCAAACAGAAACTGACCCAATACAGAGTCCCAAAGAAAAATAATACTCATACAGGAGCCTAAAAAGAACGTGACCACATACAGTGGCCCAAACGGAACTTGACCACATACAGTGGACCAAACAGAACTTGATCATATAGTCAATCAAACAGAAATTGACTATATACAGTGACCCAAATAGAACTTGACCACACAGAGGTGCCCAAAGAGACCTTGACCACATGCAGTGGCCCAAACAGAACTTGACCATATACAGTAGACCCAACAGAAATTGACCACTAATAGGCACCCAAACAGACCTTAACCAAACAGAGTCGCCCAAACAGACCATAACCACACACAGTGGCCCAAACAAAACTTGACCACATACAGTGGCCTAAAGAGAACTTGACCAAATACAGTGGCCCAAACAGAATTTGAAGAAACACAGAGGCCCAAACAGACCTTGACCACATACAGTGGTCCAAACAAAACTTGACAACTTACAGGGAGACAAACAGAACTTGACCACACACAGTTGCCAGAAAAAGTACTTGACCACATACAGAGGCCCAAAGAGAACTTCACCATATACAGGGGCCAAGATAGAACTTGAACACATCCAGTGGCCCAAACAGAACTTGACCAGAAGCATTGACCTAATCAGAACTTGAAGATATACTGTGGCCCAAATACAGCTTGACCACACACAGGGGGCCAGATAGACCTTGACCAGATACAGTGGCCCATAAAGAACTTGACCACATACAGTGGCCTAAACAGAACTTGACCACGTACAGGAAGCCAAAGAGAACTTGACCAAATACAGTGGCCTGAACAGAACATGACCACACACAATGTTCTAAACATAACTTGACCACATACAGTGGCCCAAAAAGAACCTGACCACACACAAAGGCCCAAACAGAACTTGATAGAATACAGTGCCCTGAACAGAACCTAACTACATACATTGGCTGAACAGAACTTGACCATATATAGGGAACCAAAACGAACTTGACCAAATACAGTGGCTCAAACAGAACTTGAATACACAGAGTGACCCAAACAGAACTGGTCATCATACGTTGGCCAAAAGAGAACCTTACCAAAAAGAACTGGACCATATACAGTGGCCCAAACAGAAATTGACCCCATACAGTGTCCCAAAGAATACTTGATCTCATACAGGAGTCTAAAAAGAACTTGACCACATACAATGGCCCAAACGGAACCTAACCACATACAGTGGACCAAAAAGAACTTGATCACATACATTCGATCAAACAGAACTTGACCATATGCAATTCCCCAAATAGAACTTGACGGCACACAGAGCCCAATCATACCTTGACCACATACAGTGGCCCTAAACAGAGCTTGACACAAACAGTGGTCCAAATAGAACTTGACCACTTACAGGGACCCAAAGAGAACTTGACCAAACACAGTAGCCCAAACAGAACATGACAACACACAGTGGCCCAAAATGAACTTGACTACATACATTGGCCCAAACAGAACTTGACCAAATACATTAGCTCAAACAGAACTTGACCATATACAGGAGCCCATACAAAACATGAAAACATACAGTAGCCCAAAGAGAACCTAACTACATGCCCTGGCCCGAACAGAGCTTGAACACATATAGGGACCTAAATAGAACTTGAAAACACATAGTGGCCCGAACAGAACTTGACCACATACAGTGGTTGAAAAAGAAATTACCCTATACAGTAGCCCAAAGAGAACTTGACCACACCCAGGGACCCAAACAGACCTTGACCACATACAGTAGCCCAAACAGAACTTGACCACATACAGTGGCCCAAACAGAACTTGAACACTCGAAGGGAGCCAAACAAAACTTGACCACGCACAGTGGTCCAATTTCAATATTACCACACACAGTGGCCCAAACATAATTGAATATATATATCTGCAAAAAGAGAACTTGAACACGGAGGGGCCTAAACAGAACTTGACCATATACAAAGGCCCAAACAGAACATGAATACACAGTCGCCTAAACAGAGGTTGACCACATATAGGGGCCCAAAAAGGAACTTTACCACACATAATTGCCCAAACAGAACTTGACCACATAGTTGTCCAAACCGAACTTGACAACGTAGAGGGGCCTAAGGAGAGCTTAACCATATACAGAGGGTCGAAAAGAATTTTACCATATATAGTGGCCCAAGCAGATGTTAACCACATAGAAGGACCTAAACAGATCTTGACCACACAAAGTGGCCAAAAAAGAGAACTTGACCACATACAGGGGCCCAAACAGAACCTGACCACATTCAGGGCATAGACAGAACTTGGCCACATCCAGTAGCCCAAAAACAACTTAACCATATGCAGTGGCACAACACAGAACTTGACCATATGCAGTGGCCGGAATACAACTCGATCACACACAGGGGCCCAAACAAGCTTGTCCATATACTGTGGCACAAAACAATTGACCACATACAGTGTCCCGAAACAGAACGTGACCAGTTAGAGGGACCCAAATAGAACTTGACCACACAAATTAGCCAAAACAGAACATGACCACCCACAATGGCCTAAATGTAACTTTACCAAATGCATTGGCTCAAACAAAACTTGACCATACACAAGGGCCGAAAGCAGAAATTGATAACATACAGTGGCCTAAACAGAACCTACTACATACAGTGCCCAAACAGAATTTGATCACATATAGGGACCGAAACAGAACTTGACCAAACACAGTGGCCCAAACAGAACTAAACTACACTCAGTGGCCCCAAAAGAACTTGACAAAATGCACAGGCAAAAAGAGGACTTGAACATATACATGGTTCAAAAAAACTTGAACACATACAGTGGCCCAAACAGAAATTGACCTCATAAAGAGTCCCAAAGAAAAATTGTAATCATACTGGAGTCTAAAAAGAAGGTGGCCACATACAGTGGCCCAATCGGAACTTGACCGCATACAGTGGACCAAACGGAGCTTGATCACATATAGGCGATCAAAAACACAGAACTTGACTATATGCAGGTGGCTCAAATAGAAGTTGACCACACAGAGGGACCCAAAGAGACCTTGACCACATGCAGTGGCCCAAACAGAAGCTGACCATATACAGTAGACTAAACAGAAATCAACCACTTATAGGGACTCAAACAGAATTTAACTAGAGTCGCCCAAATAGAACATAGCCACACACAGTGGCCCAAACAAAACTTGACCACATACAGTGGCCTAAACAGAACTTGACCAAATACAGTGGCCCAAACAGAATTTGAAGACACAGAGAGGCCAAAACAGACCTAGACAACATACAGAGGCCCAAACAAATCTGAGTACATAAAGTGGCCAAAACAAAGCTTGACAACTTACAAGGAGACAATTACAACTTGATCACATACAGTGGCCCAAAATAAAACTTGACCACATTCAGGGGCACAACGAGAACTTCACCACATACAGGGGCCAAGACAGAACTTGAACACATCCAGTGGCCCAGACAGAACTTGACCACATTCAGTGGCCCAATCAGAGCTTGAAGATATACTGTAACCTAAATACGACTTGACCACACACAGTGGCCCAAGTAGACCTTGACCAAATACAGTGGCCCAAAAAGAATTTGACCGCATACAGTTGCCTAAACAGAACTTGACTACATACAGGGACCCAAACAGAACTTGACCAAATACAGTGGCCTAAACAGAACATGACCACACACAACGGCCTAAACATAACTTGACCACATACAGTGGCCCAAACAGAATTTGACCACACACAGGGGCTCAAACAGAACTTGATGACATACAGTGTCCTAAACAGAACCTAGCTACATACAGTGGCTTAAACAGAACTTGACCGCACATAGGGCACCAAAAGGAACTTGACCAAATACAGTGGCTCAAACTGAACTTGAATGCACACAGTGGCCCAATCAGAACTGGACACCATACAGGGGCAAAGTAGAAAACAACCAAGAAGAACTGAGCAATATACAGTGGCCCAACCAGAAATTGACCCCACTGAGAGTCCCAAAGAAAAATTGTAACCATACAGGAGTCTAAAAAGAACGTGACCACATACAGTGGCCCAATCGGAACTTGACCATATACAGTGGACCAAACAGAACTTGATCACATTCAGTCGATTAAACAGAACTTGACTATATACAGTGGTCAAAATAGAACTTGACCACACAGAGGGGCCCAAACAGACCTTGACCACATGCAGTGGCCCAAACAGAACTTTACCATATACAGTAGACTAAACAGAAATTGACCACTTATAGGGACCCAAACAGAACTTAACCAAACAGAGTCGACCAAACAGAACATGACCACACACAGTGGCCCGAACAAAACTTGACCATATACAGTGGCCTAAACAGAACTTGACCAAATACAGTAGCCCAGACAGAATTTGAAGACACACAAAGGCCCAAACAGACCTTGACCACATACAGTGGCCCAAACAAATCTGACTACATACAGTGGCCCAAACAAAACTTGACAACTTACAGGGAGACAAATAGAACTCGATCACAGACAGTGGCCCCCAAAAAAACTTAACCACATACAGGGGCCCATAGAGAACTTCAACACATACAGGGGCCAAGAGAAAACTTGAACACATCCAGTGGCCCAAACAGAACTTGACCACATGCAGTGGCCCAATCAGAACTTGAAGATATACAGTGGCCCAAATACAAATTGACCACACACAGGGACCCAAATAGACCCTGAATAGATACAGTGGCCCAAAGTATTTGACCGCATAAAGTGGCATAAACAGAACTTGACCACGTTCAGTGGCCCAATCAGAGCTTGAAGATATACTGTGGCCCAAATACAACTTGACCACACACAGTGGCCCAAGTAGACCTTGACCAAATACAGTGGCCCAAAAAGAATTTGACCGCATACAGTTGCCTAAACAGAACTTGACTACATACAGGGACCCAAACAGAACTTGACCAAATACAGTGGCCTAAACAGAACATGACCACACACAACGGCCTAAACATAACTTGACCACATACAGTGGCCCAAACAGAATTTGACCACACACAGGGGCTCAAACAGAACTTGATGACATACAGTGTCCTAAACAGAACCTAGCTACATACAGTGGCTTAAACAGAACTTGACCGCACATAGGGCACCAAAAGGAACTTGACCAAATACAGTGGCTCAAACTGAACTTGAATGCACACAGTGGCCCAATCAGAACTGGACACCATACAGGGGCAAAGTAGAAAACAACCAAGAAGAACTGAGCAATATACAGTGGCCCAACCAGAAATTGACCCCACTGAGAGTCCCAAAGAAAAATTGTAACCATACAGGAGTCTAAAAAGAACGTGACCACATACAGTGGCCCAATCGGAACTTGACCATATACAGTGGACCAAACAGAACTTGATCACATTCAGTCGATTAAACAGAACTTGACTATATACAGTGGTCAAAATAGAACTTGACCACACAGAGGGGCCCAAAGAGACCTTGACCACATGCAGTGGCCCAAACAGAACTTTACCATATACAGTAGACTAAACAGAAATTGACCACTTATAGGGACCCAAACAGAACTTAACCAAACAGAGTCGACCAAACAGAACATGACCACACACAGTGGCCCAAACAAAACTTGACCATATACAGTGGCCTAAACAGAACTTGACCAAATACAGTAACCCAGACAGAATTTGAAGACACACAAAGGCCCAAACAGACCTTGACCACATACAGTGGCACAAACAAATCTGACTACATACAGTGGCCCAAACAAAACTTGACAACTTACAGGGAGACAAATAGAACTCGATCACAGACAGTGGCCCCCAAAAAAACTTAACCACATACAGGGGCCCATAGAGAACTTCAACACATACAGGGGCCAAGAGAAAACTTGAACACATCCAGTGGCCCAAACAGAACTTGACCACATGCAGTGGCCCAATCAGAACTTGAAGATATACAGTGGCCCAAATACAAATTGACCACACACAGGGACCCAAATAGACCCTGAATAGATACAGTGGCCCAAAGTATTTGACCGCATAAAGTGGCATAAACAGAACTTGACCACGTATAGGGGCCCAAAGAGAACTTGAGCAAATACAGTGGACTATACAGAACATGACCACACACAATGGCCTAAACTTAACTTGGCCACATACAGTGGCCCAGACAGAATCTAACCACACACAGGGGCCCAAACAGAACCTGATAACATACAGTGCCCTAAACAGAACCTAACTACATACAGTGGCTTAAACAGAAGTTGACCACATATAAGGACCCAATAAGAACTTCAAATACAGTGGCTCAAACACAACTTGAATACACACAATGGCCCCAAAAGAACTAGACATAGTACAAGGGCCAAATGAGAACTTGACCAAAACGAACTGGACCACAGACAGTGTCCCAAACGGAATCTGACCACATACAGAGGACGAAACAGAACTTGATCACATACAGAGGATCAAACAGAACTTGACCATATAAAGTGGCCAAAATAGAGCTTGACCACACACAAGGGCCCAAACACACCTTGACCACATACAGAGGCCCAAACAGAGCGTGACGACATACAGTGGTCGAAATAGAACTTGACCACTTACAGGGACCAAAACAGAACTTGACCAAACACATTGGCCCAAACAGAATATAACCACACACAGTGGCCCGATATGAACTTGACTACATACATTGGCCCAAACAGAACTTGACCAAATACATTGGCCAAATAGAACTTGACCACACACAGGAGCCCAAACATAACTTGACCACATACAGTAGCCCAAATGCACCTGACTACATGCACTGGCCCAAACAGAACTTGACCACATATAGGGACCCAAATAGAACTAGAAAACACATGGCTCAAAAAGAACTTGACCACATACAGTGGTCCAAAAAGAATTTGACCCTATACAGTAGCCCAAATAGAACTTTACCACACCCAGTGACCCAAAAAGACTTTGACCACATACAGTGGCCTAAACAGAGCTTGGCCACATATAGTGGCCCAAACAGGACTTGAACACTTATAAGGAGCCAAACAATACTTGAGCACACGCAGTGGCCTAAATAGAATATTACCACACACAGTGGCCCAAACATAACTTGACCACATAAGTGGCCCAAACCGAATTGACCATATACATCTGCCATAAGAGAACTTGAACACACAGGGGCCTAAACAGAAGTTGCCCATATAAAGTGGCCCAAACAGAACCTGACTACACAGTCGCCCAAACAGAAGTTGACCTCATATAGGGACCCAAAAAGGAACTTGACCATACATAGTAGCCTAAACAGAACCACACAGTGGCCGAAAAAGAACTAGACAACGTACAGGGGACAAAGAGAACTTGACCATATACAGAGGCCCAAAAAGAATTTTACCATATACACTGGCCCAAGCAGATGTTAACCATATAAAAGCACCCAAACAGAACTTGACCTAACAAAGTGGCCAAAAAAGAAAACGTGACCACATAAATTAGCCCAAAGAGAGCCTGGCCACATACAGTGGCATAGACAGAACTTGACCACATTCAGCGGCCCAAAAACGACTTAACTACATGCAATGGCACAAACAGAACTTGACCATATACAGTGGCCCAAATATAACTTGACCACACACAAGGGCCAAAACAGACCTTGTCCACATACCGTGGCCCCCACAAAATTGACCACATACAGTGGCCTAAAATGCAATTGACCACTTAGAGGGACCCAAGCAGAACTTGACCACACACATTGGCCAAAACAGAACATGACCACACACAATGGCCTAAACTTAACTTGGCCACATACAGTGGCCCAGACAGAACTTAACCACACACAGGGGCCCAAACAGAACCTGATAACATATAGTGCCCTAAACAGAACCTAACTACATACAGTGGCTTAAACAGAAGTTGACCACATATAAGGACCCAATAAGAACTTCAAATACAGTGGCTCAAACAGAACTTGAATACACACAGTGGCCCAAAAAGAACTAGACATCGTACAAGGGCCAAATGAGAAGTTGACCAAAACGAACTGGACCATAGACAGTGTCCCAAACGGAATCTGACCACATATAGATGACGAAACAGAACTTGATCACATACAGAGGATCAAACAGAACTTGACCATAGAAAGTGGCCAAAATAGAGCTTGACCACACACAAGTGCCCAAACACACCTTGACCACATACAGAGGCCCAAACAGAGCGTGACGACATACAGTGGTCGAAATAGAACTTGACCACTTACAGGGACCAAAACAGAACTTGACCAAACACATTGGCCCAAACAGAATATAACCACACACAGTGGCCCGATATGAACTTGACTACATACTTTGGCCCAAACAGAACTTGACCAAATACATTGGCCAAATAGAACTTGACCACACACAGGAGCCCAAACATAACTTGACCACATACAGTAGCCCAAAGTGCACCTGACTACATGCACTGGCCCAAACAGAACTTGACCACATATAGGGACCCAAATAGAACTAGAAAACACATGGTGGCTCAAAAAGAACTTGACCACATACAATGGTCAAAAAAGAATTTGACCCTATACAGTAGCCCAAATAGAACTTTACCACACCCAGTGACCCAAAAAGACCTTGATCACATACAGTGGCCCAAACAGAGCTTGACCACATATAGTGGCCCAAACAGGACTTGAACACTTATAAGGAGCCAAACAATACTTGAGCACACGCAGTGGCCTAAATAGAATATTACCACACACAGTGGCCCAAACATAACTTGACCACATAAGTGGCCCAAACCGAATTGACCATATACATCTCCCAAAAGAGAACTTGAACACACAGGGGCCTAAACAGAAGTTGTCCATATAAAGTGGCCCAAACAGAACCTGACTACACAGTCGCCCAAACAGAAGTTGACCTCATATAGGGACCCAAAAAGGAACTTGACCATACATAGTGGCCCAAACAGAACTACACAGTGGCCGAAATAGAACTTGACAACGTACAGGGGACAAAGAGAACTTGACCATATACAGAGGCCCAAAAAGAATTTTACCATATACACTGGCCCAAGCAGATGTTAACCATATAAAAGCACCCAAACAGAACTTGACCTAACAAAGTGGCCAAAAAAGAAAACGTGATCACATAAATTAGCCCAAGGAGAGCCTGGCCACATACAGTGGCATAGACAGAACCTGACCACATTCAGCGGCCCAAAAACGACTTAACCACATGCAATGGCACAAACAGAACTTGACCATATACAGTGGCCCAAATATAACTTGACCACACACAAGGGCCAAAACAGACCTTGTCCACATACCGTGGCCCCCACAAAATTGACCACAAACAGTGGCCTAAAAAGAACTTGACCACTTAGAGGGACCCAAACAGAACTTTACCACACACATTGGCCAAAACAGAACATGACCACACATAATGGCCTAAACATAACTTGACCATATGCAGTGGTCCAAACAGAACTTGACCTTACACAAGAGCCTAAAAAGAAATTGATAACATACAGTGGCCTAAAGAGAACCTACTACATAGAGTGACTCAAACAGAATTTGATCACATATAGGGATCGAAACAGAACTTGACCAAGCACAGTGACCAAATAGAATTAAACTACACTCAATGGCCCCAACAGAACTTGACAACATACAGAGGCAAAAGAGGACTTGAACATATACATGTAACCCAAATAGAATTTGACCACACACAGTGAACGAAACAGAACTTGACAACATATAGGGACTCAAATAGTACCTGACCACTTATAGTGGCCCAAACAGAACTTAACCACATGCAGGGGCCCAAAGAGAACTTGACCTTATACAGTGGCCCAAATGGAACTTGACCACAAAAAGGCGCCCAAGGAGAAATTGATCATCTATTGAGGTCCAAAAAGAACTTGATCACACATAAGGACCCAATATCCCTGAGCACGTACAGTGGCCCAAAAAGGAATTCACCACATAGAGGGGCCAAACCACATACAGTGGCCCAAACAGATCCTGACTACATAAGTGGCCCAAAAAGAACTTGACCACATATTGTGACCCAAACAGAACTTGACCACACAATGTGGCCAAAACGGAAGTTGAATACAGAATGTGGCCCAAAGAGAACTTGACAACACATAGGGACAAAAGACAACAAACAGAACTTGTCAGTATACAGAGGCCCAAACAGAACTTCACACGCAGAGGCCCAAACAGAACTTCACACGCAGAGGCCCAGACAGATCTTGACCACATATATTGTCCCAAATAGAACTTGACCACTTACAGTGGCGCACTCAGAACTTAACCATATACAGTGGCTCAAACAGAACTTGACCATACACGGTGATCCAAACAGAACTTACCACAAACAGTCGCCGAAACATAGCTTGACCACATACAGTGGCCCAAACAGAACTTAACCACATACAATGGCTTAAAAGATACTTGACCACAAACGATGGCCTAAACAGAACTTGACCACAAACAGTGGTCCAAACAGAACTTGACCACACATAGTTGCCCAAACAGAATTTGACCACATGCAGTGGCCAAAAGAAAACTTCACCACATGCAAGGGTCCTAAAAGAACTTGACCATATACAGCAGCCCAAACAGAACTTGACCACATAGAGTGGCCCAAAGAGAACCTGACCACATAGAAGGGTCCACAAAGAACTTGACCACATGCAGTGGCCGAAACAAAACCTAACTATATACAATGGCCCTAAGAGAAGTTGACCACATACTGGGGCCCACAAAGATCTTGACCATATACAGTGGCCCAAAAAGATGTTGAGCACGTACAGTGGCCCAAGCAGAACTTAACCACATATAGGGACCTAAACAAAACTTGACCACACACAGTGGCCCAAACAGAACTTGACCACACACAGTGGCCAAATAGAATTTGAAAAAATACAGGGATCCAAACAGAAATTGACCATATACAGTGGCCCAAACAGAATTTGACCACACACTGAGACCCAAACAGAACTTGACCACACAAAGTGGCCCAAATAGAATTTCACCACACACAGTGGCCGAAACAGAACTTGAAAGCATATAGGGGACCAAAGAGAACTTGACCACATACAGGTGTTCAAAAAACTTGACCATACAAAGTGGCCTAAACAGAATTTGACCACATATAGTGGCCGAAAGAGACCTTGACTACATAGAGGGGTCCAAAAAGAACTTGACCACATAGAGTGGCCCAAACAGAGTCCTCTCCGCACACGTTGGGCAAAAGAGAACTTAACTACATATAATGGTACAAAGTTACTTGACCATATACAGAGGCCCAGACCGCACTTGACAACATGCCAATGGCACAAAGAGAATTTGACGACATACAGGAGTTAAAAAAAACTTGACCCATATTGTGGTCCAAACAGAACTTAACTACATACAGTGGCCCAAAGAGAACTTGACCACTTGTAGGGTTCCAAAAGGGCTTGACCACATACAGTGGCTCAGACAGAATTTGACTATATTCAGTGGCTGAAACAGAGCTTGACCAAATATAGGGACCCAAAGAGAACTTGACCACATATAGTGGCCCAAAGAGAACTTGACCAAAAACATTTGCCCTAACGGAACTTGACAATATACAGGGGCCCAATGAGAATTTAACCACATACAGTGGTTAAAAAGAACTTGACTACAAACACTTGCCAAAACAGAACTTGACTACATACATTGGCTCAAAAAGAACTTGAGTACATGCAGAGGTTCAAAAAGGAGATGACCAGATACAGGGGCCCAAAGAGAACTTATTCATAGACAGTGGCCCAAACAGAGCTTGACCACATACAGGGGTCCAAAAGATCTTGACCACATACAGGGGCCAGGGATAGAACTTGACCTCATACACTGGCACGGAGAGAACTTGACCACATACAGGGGTTGAAAAAAACATGACCATATATAGCGCCGAAACTGAACTTGACCACGTAGAGAGGCCCAAAGAGAATTTGGCAACATGAAGGATTCCAAAAAGAGCTTGACCACATAAAAGGACACAGACGGAACTTGACCACATAGAGTGGCCTAAACAAAACTTGACCACGTACAGGGACCGAAACAGAACTTGACCACACTTAGTGGCCCATACAGAACATGACCACACACATTGGCCCAAACAGAACTGGACAACTTACAGAGGCCCAAAGAGAACTCGGCCATTATACAGGGGTTCAAAAAGAACTTGACCACATACAGTGGCTCAAACAGGAGTTGACCACACACAGTGGCTCAAACATAATTTGACCACACGCAGCGGTCCAAATCATAACTTTACCAGTACAGTGACCCAAACAGAAATTGACCACATACAGTGGACCAAACAGAACTTGACCACATACAGTGGCCCAGACAGAACTTGACCACTTACAGGGACCCAAACAGAACTTGGTCACACAGTAGCCCAAACAGACATGACCACACACAGTAGCCTAAACATAACTTGACAACATACAGTGGCCCAAACAGAACTTGACAACATACAGGGGCCCAATGAGAACTTGACCAAATACAGCGATTAAAAAGAACTTGACCACATAGACTTGTCAAAACAGAACTTGACCACATATATCGGCTCAAAGAGAACCTGAGTACGTACAGGGGTTCAAAAAATATTGACCACATACAGGGGCCCAAAGAGAACTTCATCAACAATGGCCCAAACAGAGCTTGACCACCTGCAACGAGCGAAACAGAACTTGACCACATAGAGTGGCCCAAAGAGAACTTGACAACATACAAGGTTCCAAAAAGAACTTGACTACATACAAGGACCCAGACATAACTTGACCACAGAGAGTGGCCCAAACAAAACTTAACCACAGACAGGGGCCCAAACAGAACTTGACCACACACAGTAGCCAAAACAGAACTTGAACACACATAATGGCCCAAACAGAACTACAACACATCCAGTGGCCCAAACAGAACTTGTTCACATACACGGACCCAAACAGAGTTTTACCACACATTCTCGCCCAAACAGAACTTGACCACAAAGAGTGGTCCAAAAAAATTGACAGCATACAGGGTTCCAAAAAGAACTTAAACACATACAGTCACCCAAACAAAACTTGACCAAATACAAGGACCGACAAAGAACTAGACCAAATACAGTGGCCCAAACAGAACTTGACCACACTCAGTGGTTTAAACAGAACGTGACCTCATACAGTGGTTTAAACAGAACTTCACCAAATACAGTGGCCAAATAGAACTTGACCACACACAGGGGCCCAAACATACCATGATCATATACAGTGGCCCAAACAGAACTTGACCATATACAGTGGCCCAAACAGAACCTGACCACATATAGTGGCCCAAGATGAAAATGATCACTTGCAGGGACCCAAACAGATCTCGACCACAGACAGTGGCCCAAACAGAACATAACCACTCGAAGTGGCCCAAATATTTCTCTTGTCCATATACAGTGGCCCAAAGAGAACTTTACCACATACAGCTGCCCAAATAGAACTTGAACACAGAAGGGTCCCAAACACAACTTAACCATAAAAAGTGGCCCAAAGCGAACCTGACTACATACAGTGGCCCAAATAGAACTTGACCATGTGCACGTAACCGAACAGAACTTGACCACAAATAGTGGCCCAAATAGAACTTGACTACATACAGTGGCCCAAATATAGCTTGACCATGTACATTGGTCCAAATAGAACTTGACCAAACATAGTGACCCAATCAGACCTTCACCACATACAATGGCCCAAATAGAACTTCACCATATACATTGGCCCAAATAGAACTAGACCACCTACAGGAACACAAACATAACTTGACCACACACAGTTGCCCAAACAGAACATGACCACACACAATGGCCCAGTCATTACTTGACCATATACAGTGGTCCAAACAGAAATTGACCACATACAGTGGCCAAACAGAACATGACCACATGCAGTGGCCCAAACAAAACTAGACCACATACAGGAAACCAAACAGAACTTGACCACACACAGGGACCCAAATAGAACTTCACCACACACAGTGGACCATACAGAATTTGACCACATGCAGTGACCCAAACGGAACTTGACCATATACGGTGACCCAAATAAAACTTGACCATATACAGTGGCCTAAAGAGAGCTTGACCGCATAAAGTGGCCCAAAGAGATCTTGACCACATACAGGAGTTCAAAACGAACTTCATCACATACAGTGTCCCAACAGACCTTAACTACATACAGGAGCCCAATGAGAAGGTGACCGCATACAGTGGACCAAAAGGAACTTAACCCTATACAGCGACCAAAACAGAATTCTTCCACACATAGTGGCCCTAACAGAACTTGATCACACACAGTGGAACAAACAGAACCTGACCACATACAGGAGCCAAAAGAGAACTTGAAGAACATACTAGTGTTCAGAAAGAACTTTACCACATACAGTGGCCCAAACAGAACTTGACCACTTACAGGGACACAAGCATAACTTGGCCATACACAGTGGCCCAAACAGAACATGGCCTCACACAATGGCTAAAACATAACTCAGCCACATACAGCAGAACAAACAGAACTTGACCACATACAGAAGCCCAAACAAATCTTGAGCACACACAAGGGACCAAAGAGAACTTGTCCAGATACAGTGACCCGAGGAGAACCTGACTACATACAGTGGCCTAAGCAGAACTTAACCACATACAGTGGCCCAAACAGAACTTGACCACATAAGGGACCCAAACTGAACTTGACCACACATAGTGGCCCAAGTAGAATTTGACCACACACAGTGGCCGAAACAGAACTTGACAACATACTGGAGCCCAAAGAGAAATAACCACATAAAAGGGTTCAAAAAAACTTGACCATATAAAGTGGCCTAAACAGAACTTGACCA
Organism: Panulirus ornatus; assembly: GCF_036320965.1. NCBI lineage: Eukaryota > Metazoa > Arthropoda > Malacostraca > Decapoda > Palinuridae > Panulirus > Panulirus ornatus. The sequence goes on along the minus strand of NC_092234.1, from coordinate 28,015,901 downwards.
TATACATAGGGCCAAAACGAACGACTACACACAGTGGTCCAAAAAGAACTTGACCACATACAGTGGGCCAAACAGAACCTGACCACACACGGTGGGCAAAAGAGAACTTAACAACATACGATGGTACAAAAGAACTTGAACACATACAGGGACCCAGATAGTACTTGACCAAATACCAGTGGCGCAAAGAGAACTTGACATATACAGGGGTTCAAAAAGAACTTGACCACATATTGTGGCCCAAACAGAACTTAACTACATACAGTGGCCCAAAGAGAACCTGACCACATGCATGGCTCCAAAAGAACTTGGCCACATACAGGGGCTCAGACAGAACTTGACCATATACAGTGACTGAAACATAACTTTACATATAGTGGCCCAAAGATAACTTGACCACAAACATTAGCCCTAACAGAACTTGACAACATAGAGGGGCCTAGTGAGAACTTAATCACATACAATGGTTAAAAAGAACTTGACAACATACACTTGCCAAAACAGAACTTGCCACATTCACTTGCCAAAAGAGAACTTAAGTACATAAAAGGGCTCAAAAAGAAATTGACCACATACAGGGGCCCAAAGAGAACTTGTTCATACACAGTGGCCCAGAGGTTGACCACATATAGGGGTCCAAAAAAACTTGAACACATACAGGGGCACAGACAGAAATTGACCTCATACATTGGCTGAAGCAGGACTTAGCCACAAAAAGTGGCCGAAAAGAACTTGACAACTTACAGGGTTCCAGAAAAACTTGACTACATACAATGGCCCAGACAGAACGTGACCACATAGAGGGGCCCAAACAGAACTTGACCACATACAGGGACCCAAACAAAACTTGACCACACACAGTGGCCCATACAGAACATGACCACACACAGTGGTCCAAACAGAACTTGACAACATACAGGTTCTCAAAAAGAATTTGACCACATACAGGGCTTCAAAAAGATCTTGACCACATACAGTGGCCCAAACAGGAGCTGACCACACACAGTGGCCCAAACATAACGAACATACACAGTGGCCCAAAGAGGAGCTGACCACACACAGTGGCCCAAACATAACGAATACACACAGTGGCCCAATCTTTACTTAACCATATATAGTGGCCCAAACAGAAATTGACCACACATAGTGGCTCAAACACAAACTTGAACACAAAGTAGCCCAAACAGAACTTGATCACACACAGGGGCCCAAACAGAACTTGACCACATACAGTGGGTCAAACAGAACTTGATCACATACAGTGACTCAAACAGAACTTGATCATATACAGTGGCCAAAACAAAACTTAACCATATAGAGTGGCCGAAAGAGAACTTGACCACATAAAGTGGCCCAAAGAGAACTTGACCACATACAGGTATTCGAAAAGAACTTCACTACATACAGTGGCCGAAACACAGCTTTAACACACACAGGGGCCCAAAGAAAACTTGACCACATACAGCGGCCCAAACAGAACTTGAACCTATACAATGACCCAAACAGAACTTTACCACACATTGTGGCCCTAACAAAACCTGACCACACACAGTCGCACAAACAGAACTTGAACACATACAGGGGCCCAGAGAGAACGTGACCACATACAAAAAATTCAAAAAAAGAAAATGAACACATACAGTGGCACAAACAAAACTTGACCGCATACAGTGGCACAAAAAGAAATTGAAAACATACAGTGGCCCAAATATAACTTGACCAAACACAGTGGCACCGACAGAACTTCACCTTATATAGTGGCCCAAACAGAACTTGACCACATACAGTGTCCCAAACTGAACTTGACCCAATACAGTGGCCCAAACAGAACTTGACCGCATACAGTGATACAAACAGAACTTGACCACACACAGTAGCCTTAGCAAAACTTGACCACACAGAGTGGCCCAAACATGAATTGACCACATAAAGTGGCCCATACAGAATTTTACCACATGCAGTAGCCCAAACAGAACTTAACTACGAACAGTGGCCCAAACAGAACTTGATCACACACAGGGGCCCAAAGAGAACTCCACCACATGCAGTGGCCCAAACAGGACTTGACCAAATTCAGGGACCCAAACAGAACTTGACCTCACATAGTGACCCAAACATAAATTGACCACATACGGAAGGCCCAAATAGAATTTGAAACCATATAGAGCTCTAAAAAGAACTTGACCACATACAGTTACCCAAACAGAACTTGACCACATACAGGGACCCAAACAGAGATTGACGACATACAGTGGCCCAAACAGAACTTGACCCCATACAGTGGCCCAAACAGAACTTGACCACATACAATGGCATAAACAGAATTTGACCAGATAAAGTAGCCTAAGCAAAACTTGACCACAGAGAGTGGCCCAAACATAACTTGACATAAGTGGCCCAAACAGAACTTTACCACATGCAATAGCCCAAAGAGAACTTGACCACGTACAGTGGCCCAAATAGAACTTGACCAAACACAGTGGCCCAAAGAGAACTACACGCATCTAGAGGCCCAAACAGAACTTGAAAACATATAGGGTTCTAAAAGGATCTTGAGCACATACAGTTACCCGAACAGAACTTGACCACATACAGGGATCCATACAGGATTTGACCATATAAAGTGGCCCAAACAAAAATTGATCACATACAGTGGCGCAAACAGAACTTGACCACACACAGGGGCCCAAAAAGAACTACACTACATCCGGTGGCCTAAAAAGAACATGACCAAATTCAGGGACCCAAACAGAACTTGTCCATACATAGTGGCCCAAACAGAAGTTGACCACATACAGTGGTCCAGGAAAAACTTGACCACTTACAGGGACCCAAACAGAACTTGATCGCACAAAGTGGCACAAACAGAACATAACAACACAAAGTGGCCGAAACAGCGTGACCATACACAGTAGCCCAAACAAAGCTTTACCACATACAGTGGGCCTAACAGAACCTGACCACACAAAGGGCCTAAACACAACTTTACCTGACTATATACAGTGGCGCAAATATAAGTTGACCATATATACGTACATTACCAGAACGACCACACACATTGGCCCAAACAGAACTTGATCATATACAGTGGCCCAAATAGAACTTGACCATATACATTGGCCAAAATAGAACTTGACCAAACACGGAACCCAATCAGACCTTCACCACATACAGTGGTCGAAACAAAACTTGACCACATACAGTGGCCCAAACAGAACTTGACCACTTACAGGGAGAAAACATAACTTGACTACACACAGTGGCGCAAACAGAACATGACCACACACAATGGCCGAAACATAACTTGACCATATACAGCGGACGAAACAGAACTTGACCACATACGTGGTCGAAACAGAAATTGACCACACACAGGGCCCCAAAGAGAACTTAACCACATACAGTGGCCCGAAGAGAACCTGACTACATGCAGTGGCCTAAACAGAACTTAACCACATACAGGAACCTAAACAGAACTTGACCACACATAGGTGCCCAAACACAACTTGACCACACACAGTGGCCCATACAGAACTTGACAACATACAGGGGCTCAAAGAGAACCTGACCATATGCAGTGGCCCAAACAGAACTTGGCCATTTAGAGGAACTCAAACAGAACTTGACCACATATAGTGGCCCAAATAGAATTTATCCAAACACAGTGGCCGAAACAGAGCTTGACAACATACAGGGGCCCACAGAGAACTTGACCACGTAAAAGGGTTAAAAACTTAACCATATAAAGTGGCCCAAACAGAATTGATCATATACATGGGCCCAAAGAGAACATACAGGGGCCCAGACAGAACTTGACCACTTACAAGGGTTTAAAGAGAACTTGACCACACTCAGTGGCCCACACAGAACCTGACAACATACAGTGGCCCAAACAAAACTTGACCATATATAGGGACCCAAACAGAAACTGATCACGCAGATTGGCCAAAACAGAACTTAAAAATATACAGTGGCAAAACAGAACTTGACATCATACAGGGACCCAAAGAGAACTTGATTACATAGAGGGGGTTAAGAAGAACTTGACCACATACATTGGTGCAAAGAGAAATTGACCCCATACAGTGGCCTAAAGAAAGCATGACCTCGTACAGGTTTTCCACAAATAATTTGACCACATACAGTGGCCCAAAAAGAACTTGACCACACACATTGGCTTAAACAGACCTTAACCATATATAGTGGCCCAAATAGAACTTGACCACATAGAAGGGCCCAAACACACCTTGACCACATACAGTGGCCCAAACAGAACTTGATCACTTACAGAGACCAAAACAGAGCTTGACACACACAGTGGCCCAAACAGAACATAACCACACACAGTGGCCCAAACAGAACTTGACCATATACAGTGGCCCAAACAGAACTTAAAGATATACAGTGGCCCAAACAAAACTTGACCATATACAGTGGCCCAAATAGAACTTGACCACACACAGTCAGACCTTGACCACATACGGTGGCCCAAACAGAACTTCACTACATACAGTGGCCCAAACGGAATTTAAACATTTACAGGGAACCAAACAGAACTTGACCAAACACAGTGGCCCAAACAGAACATGACCATACACATTGGCTAAACCATAACTTGACCACATACAGCGGCCCAAACAGAAGTTGACCACATACAGTGTCCCAGACAGAACTTGACCACAGAGAGGGGCCCAAAGAGAACCTGAAAACATACAGTGGTCCAAAGAAAACCTAACCACATACAGTGACCCAAACATAACTTGACCACATATAGGGACGTAAACAGGACTTGACCATACATAGTGGCCCAAAAAAGAACTTAACCACACATCGTGGCCTAAACAGAACTTGACAACATACAGGGGCCCAAGGAGAACTTCACCATATACAGTGGCCTAAACAAAATTTGACCACATAGAGTGACCCAAACAGAACTTGACCACATACAGGAACCCAAGCAGAACTTGACCACGCATAGTTGCCCAAATAGAATATGACCGCACAGAGGCCGAAACAGAACTCAGTAACATAGCGGCCCAACGAGAACTTGACCACATACAGGGATTCAAAAAAAACTTGAACATATACAGAGGCCTAAATAGAACTTGACCACATACAGTGGCCCAAAGAAAGCCTGTCCACACATACTTGTAGTGGCCCAAAAAGAACTTGACCAAATACAGGGGTACAAAAAATCTTGAAAACATTTTGGCCCAAACATAACTTAACCACATAAAGTGGCCGAAAGAGAACTTGACCACATGCAGGTTTCCAAAAGAACTTGAAAACCATCAGGGGCTGAGGCAGAACTTAACCATATACAGTGGCTGAAACAGAGCTTCGCCGAATACAGAACTTGACCACTTATAGTGGCCCGAGGGAGAACTTGACCACACACATTAGCCAGAGTAGAACTTGACAACATACAAGGGCCTAATGAGAACTTAACAGCATACAGGGGCTCAATGAGAACATGACCACACACAGTGGTTAAAAAAGAACATGATCACATAGATTGTCCAAACAGAACTTGACCATATAGATTGGCTCAAAGAGAATTTGAGTACATACAGGGGTTCAAAATGAAATTGACCGCACACAGGGGCCAAAAGAGAACTTAACCACACACAGCGGTCTAAATAGAGCTAGACCACATACAGGGGTCCAAAAGAACTTGACCATATACAAGGGCCCAGACAGAACTTGACCATATACATTAGCCCAAAGAGAACTAGACAACATATAGGGTTCCAAAAATAACTTGAACACATACAAGGCTCCAGACATTATTTGACCACATACAGAAAGAGTTGACCACACATATTGGCCCAAACATAACTTAACCATACATAATGGCCCAATCATAATGACCATATACAATGGCCCAAAAATGACTTGACCACATGCAATGGCCCAAACAAAACTTGACCACATATAGTGGCCCAAACGGAAGTTGATCACTAGGAGGGGCCCAAAGAGAAGTTCATCAAAGACAGTGGCCCAAACAGACTTGACCACATACAGTGGCCCAAACAAAACTTGAACACATAAAGGGAACCAAACAGAACTTGACCACATATAAGGTCCCAAACAGAACCTGACCACACGCAGTGGCTCAAACAGAACTTGATCATATAGTTACCCAAACAGAACTTGACCATATACAGTGGCCTAAACAGGACTTGACCACATAAAATGGACCAAAAAGAACTTGACCATACACAGAGGCCTATTGAGAACTTGACTACATACAGTGGCCCAAGCAGAACTCGACCGCATACAAGGACCCAAACAGAACTTTACCACGCATAGTGGCCCTAACAGAACTTGACCACACACAGTGGCACACTCAGAACTTGACCGCATACAGGGGTTCAAAAAGAACTTCATCACATACAGTGGCCCAAACAGAATCTGACCATACACAGAGGATTATAGAGAACATGACCAAATACAGTAGCCCAAACAGAATTTAACAACATATAAGGCCCACACAGAACTTTACCACACATAGTGGCCCTACCAGAACTTGACCACACACAGTGGCACATTCAGATCTTCACCGCATATAGGGGTTCAAAGAGAATTTGACCACATACAGGTGTTCAAAAAGAACTTGAACCACATACAGTGGCCCAAACAGATCTTGACTTCATGCAGTGGCCCAAACAGAACTTGACCACATACAGTGGCCCAAACATAACTTGACAAAAGACAGTGGCCACAAGAGAACTTGACCAAATACAATGGCCCAAACAGAACCTTACCACATAGTGTCCCAAACAGAACTTGACCCCATAAAGTGGACCAAATAGAACTTGACCACATAAAATGGCCCAAAAAAAAACATGACCACAGACAAGGGCCCAAACAGAACTTGACCATAAAGAGTGGCCCAAACAGAACTTGACCACATACAGTTTCACAACAGAGCTTGACCACATACAGGTACCCAAACAGAACTTGACCACACACTGTGCCTCAAAAATAACTTGACAAATACATCAGACCAAAGAGAACTTGACCACATATAGTGGCCCACAGAAAAGTTCACCACATGCAAGGAAAGAGAATTTTACTACATACAGGGGTCCAGACAGAACTTGACCACATACAAGGGTTCAAAAAGAAGTTGGATCACATACAGTGGTCCAAACAGAACCTGACTAAATACATGGCCAAAACAGAACTTGACCACACATAGGGACCCAAACAGAACTTGACCACACAGAGTGGCCAAAACAGAACTTCAATACACACAGCGGCCCAAACAGAACTTGACAACATACAGGTGCCCAAAGAAAACTTGACTGCATACAGGGGGTCAAGAAGAACTTGACCACATACAGTGGAAGAAATAGAAATTGACCCCATACAGTGGCCCAAAGAAAACTTGACCTCATACAGGGTTCCAAAAAGAACTTGACAACATACAGTGGCCCAAACAGAACTTGACCACACACATTGGGGGAAACAGAACGACCACATACAGTGGCTTAAACAGAACATAACCATATGCAATGGCCCAAAGAGAACTTGACCACATAGAGGGACCCAAACAGACCTCTAACACATACAATGGCCCAAATAGAATTGATTACTTAGAGGCACCCAAACAGAACTTGACCACACACAGTAGCCCAAAGAGAACATAATCACACAAAGTGGCCCAAAAAGAATTTGACCACGTACAGTGGCCCAAATAAAACTTGAAGACATACAGTGGGCCAAATAGAACTTGCCAACACAAGGGGCCCAAACAGAACTTGACCACACATTGTGGCCCAAACAGAACTTGAACACATACAGTGGCCCAAACAGAATTGGACCATATACAGTGGCCCAAATAGAACTTGATCACACAAATGGGCCCAAACAGAACTTGAAAACACACAGCGGCCAAAAGACAACCTAACTACATACAGTGGCCCAACCAGACCTTGACCACATACAGTGGCCCAAACAGAATCGACCACACACAGTGGCCCAAACGGATCTTGACCACTTACAGGGAACCAAACAGAACATGACCAAACACCGTGGCCCAAACAGAACATGACCACACACAATGGCCAAAACATAACTTGACCACATAGAGCGGCCCAAACAGAAGTTGACCACATACAGTGGCCCAGAGCTTGACGTCACAGAAGGGCCCAACAGAACTAGAAAACATACAGCGGCCCAAAGAGAACCTAACTACATACAGTGACCCAAACAGAACTTGACACCAAATAGGGACCTAAACAGAACTTGACCACTCATAGTGGCCCGAACAGAACTTGGCCACACTCAGTGGCCCAAACAGAACTTGACAACATACAGGGGCCCAAAGAGAACTTGACCATGTACAGTGGCCTAAAGAGAATTTGACCATATACAGTCGCCCAACCAGATCTTAATGACATAAGGGAGCTAAAAAGAACTTGCCCACCTCCCACGCTTCTCATGCCACAAGCATCTTTTTTGCAAGCCATCACTGCTTCCCTAAATACATCCCATTCCTCCCCCACTCTCCTTATGTCCTTTGTTCTCACCTTTTTCCATTCTGTCAACGTTAAGCTACAACCACCAGGCCAAGCATCTTTAGCACATTTTTTCGGGACTTCAGGATAATTCTAGAGCCACATACGCTTTCGTCATGCACCGGTGCCATGTTTACGCCAGAAGTGCCAGTTGTGTAAGTGTGGTGGCACTTGCTGTAGGTATGGTGTCAGTTGCTATAGGCATGTGCCAGTTGCTGTAGGTATGGTGTCAGTTGCTGTGTGGCCGAAACAAAACTTGGCAACCTACAGGGGCCGAAAGAGAACTTTACCACATACAGGGGTTCAAAAACCATAACCATATACAGTGCCTAAACAGAACTTGAACATATACAGTTGGCTAAAGAGAACTTAACCACATACAGGAGTCCAAAAGAACTTGACCACATACAGGAGCCCAGACAGTACTTAACCACATGCAGTAGCCCAAAGAGAACTTGACCACATACGGGGGTTCAAAGAGAACTTGACCACATATATTGGCCCAACCAGAACCTAACCACATATAGTGGCCCAAAGAGAAATTGACAACATGCAGAGTTCCAAAAGAACTTGACCATATACAGTGGCTAAGACAGAATTTGACTATATACAGTGGCTAAAACAGAAGTTGACCAAATACAGGGACTCAGACCGAACATGACCACATATAGTGGCCCAAAGATAACTTGACCACACACATTAGCCCTAACAGAACTTGACAACATACAGGGGCCCAATGAGAACTTGACCACACACAGCGGTTAAAAGAGAACTTGACCACATAGACTTGCCTAAACAGAACTTGATCACATACATTGGCTCAAAGAGAGTTTGAGTACATACAAGGGTTCAAAAAGACATTGACTATATACAAGGGCCTAAAGAGAACTTGACCACTCACAGTGGCCTAAAGAGAGCTTGACCACATACAGTGATCCAAAATAACTTGACCACATACAAGGGCCGAAAGAGAACTTGACCACATACATTGGCACAAAGAAGACTTAACAACATACAGGGTTCCGAAAAAAAAAAACTAGACCACATAGAAGGGCCCAGACAGAACTTGACCAAATACAGTAGCCCAAACAGAAATTGACTACAAACAGGGACCCAAACAGGACGTGACCACAAACAGTGGCCCATACAGAACATAACCACACACAGTGGCCCAAACAGAACTTGAAAACATACAGAGGCCTAAAGAGAACTTAACCACATACACGGGTTTAAAAACAACTTGACCACAAACAGTGGCCCAAACAGGAGTCGAGCACACATAGTGGCCCAAAAATAGCTTGACCACACACAGTAGCCCATTCATAATTTGACCATATACAGTTGCTCAAACAGAACTTGACCACACACAGTGGCCCAAACAGAACCTGACCACATAATGTGGCCCAAAATGAACTTGATCACACACAAGGGCCCAAACAAGAACTTGACCAAGTACAATGACCCACAGAGAACTTGACCACGTACAGTGGATCAAACAAACCTTGACCACATACAGGGAGCTAAACAGAACTTGACGACACACAGAGGCCTAAACAGAATTTGACGACACACAGTGGCTCAAACAGAACTTGATCACATACAGTTACCCAAACAGAACTTGACATATGCAGTGGCCCAAACAAAACTTGACCGTATATAGTGGCCTAAACAGAACTTGACCACAAAAAGTGTCCTAAAGAGAACTTGACCATATACAGGGGTTCAAAACAAACTTCACCACATATGAAACTTTACCACAAATAATGGCCTTAACAGAACTTGACCAAACACAGTGGCACAAATAGAACTTGACCACATACAGGGGCCCAAAGAGAACTTGACCATATACAGGAGTTCAAAATGGACTTGAACCAAATACAGTGCCCCAAACAGATCTTGACCACATACAGTGGCCTAAACAGAACTTGACCACAGACAGTGGCTCAAACATAACAAAACCAAACACAGTGGCCCCAACAGAACTTGACCTCATACAGTGGCTCAACGAGAACATGACCAAACACAGTGTCCCAAACAGAACTTGACCAAATACAATGGCCCAAAAGAAACTTGACCACATATAGTGGCCCAACAGAGCTTGACCACATACAGGTACCCGAACAGAACTCGACCTCACACTGTGCCTCAAATAGAACTTGACAAATACAGCAGACCAAAGACAACTTGACCACATACTGTGGCCTAAACAGAAAGTGACCACATATAGTGGCCCAAAGAAAACTTTACCACATATAAGGGTCCTAAAAGAACTTGACCATATACAGAACCCCAAACAGAACGTGACCACATACAGTGGCCCATAGAGAACTTGACTATATAAAAGGGTCCACAAAGACTTTGGCCATATACAGAGGCCCAAACAGAACCTGATCACATACAGTGGCCTAAAGAGAACTTGACCACATTCTAGGGTCCACAAAGAACTTGACCACATACAATGGCCTAAACAGAACTTCACCGTATACATGGGCCTAAAGAGAACTTTACTATACAGGGGCCCAGACAGAACCTGACAACTACGAGGGTTCAAAAAGAGCTTGGCCATATATAGTGGCTCAAACAGAACCTGGCTACATACAGTAGCCCAAACAGAACTTGACAATCTATAGGGACCCAAATGGAACTTGATCACACAGAGTGGCCAAAGCAGAACTTGAATACACACAGTAGCCCAAAGAGAACTTGACAACATACAGGAGGCCAAATAGAACAGTGGGTCAAGAAGAACTTGACCATATAGAGTGGTGCAAACAGAAATTGACCCTATACAGAGGGCCAAAGAAATTTGACCTCATACAGGGTTGTAAAAAAAAACTTGACCACATACAGTGCCCCAAACAGAACCTGACAACACAAATTGGCTTAAACAGAACTTGACCATATACAGTGGCCCAAATAGAACCTAACCACATAGACGGGCCCAAACAGAACTTGACCACAAACAGTGGCCCAAGCAGAACTTGATCACTTACAGGGACCAAAAGAGAATGTGACCACGCACAGTGGCCCAAACAAAACATAACCACACACAGTGGCCCAAATAGCACTTGCAAATATACAATAGCCCGAACAGAACTTGAACACATACAGTGGCCCAACAGAACTTGACCACACATAATGGCCCAAAGAGAACTTGACCACTTACAGTATCCCAAACAGAGCTTTATAGCATATTCAGTGGCCCATATAGAATTTGACCACACACAGAGACCCAATCAGACCTCGCCCATATACAGTGTCCCAAACAGAACTTAATCACAGACAGTGGCCCAAACGGACCTTGACCACTTACAGAGAACCAAACAGAACTTGACCAAACAAAGTGGAACAAACAGAACATGACCACAAGCAGTGGCCAAAACATAAGTGTACCACATACAGCGGGCCAAACAGAACTTGACCACATACAGTGGCCCAAACAGAACTTGACCACACACAAGGGCCCAAACAGAACTTGAAAACATACAGTGGCCCAAAGAGAACCTAACTACATGTAGTGGCCCAAACAGAACTTGATCGCATATAGGGACCTAAGTAAAGCTTGACCACACATAGTGGCCCAAACAGAATTTGACCACTCACAGTGGCCCAAACAGAACTTGACAACATACAGGGGCCCAAAGAGAACTTAACCATATATATTGGCCTAAAGAGACTTTGACCACTCAAAGTGGCCAAAACACAACTTGATCACATACAGGGAACCAAACAGAATATGACCACGCATAGTTGCCCAAATAGAATTTGACCACACACCGTCGCCGAAACAGAACTTGACACCATACAGGGGCCCAAAGTGAACTTGATCACATAGAGGAGTTCAAAAAATCTTAACCATATACAGTGGCCTAAACAGAACTTGTCCCAATACAGTGGCCCAAAGAGAACTTGACTGCATAAAGGGGTCCAAAAATAGCTTGACAACATCCAGGGGCCCGAACAGAACCTGACCATACACGGTGTGTCAAAGAGAACTTATCCATATCCAGGGGTCCAAAAGAACTTGACCACATAAAGGAGCCCAGACAGTACTTGACCACATGCAGTGGGCCAAAGAGAGCTTGACCACATACAGGGATTCAAAAAGAACTTGACCACATATTATGGCCTAAACAGAACTTAATCACGTACAGTGGCCCAAAGAGAACTTGACCACATGCAAGGTTTCAAAAGAACTTGACGACATACAGGGGCTGAAGCAGAACCTGACTGTATACAGTGCCTGAAACAGAACATGTCCAAATACAGGGACCCAAACAAAACTTGACTACATATAGCGGCCCGAAGAGAACTTCATCATAAATATTAGCCCTAACAGAATTTGAGAGCATAAAGTGGCCCAATGAAAACGACCACGTACAGTGGTTTAAAATGAATTTGGCCACATAGACTTGCCCAAACAGAACTTGACCACATACATTGGCTCAAAGAAAATTTGAGTACATACAAGGGTTCAAAAAGAAACCGACCCCATACAGGGGCCCAAAGAGAAATTGACCACACACAGTGGCCAAACAAAGCTTTACCACATACAGGGGTCCAAAAGAACTTGACCACATACAAAGGCCTATACAGATCTTCATCTCATACATTTGCTCAAAGAAAACTTGACCTCATACAGGGGTTCATAAAGAACCTGACCACATACAACGGCCGAAATAGAACTTGACCACATACAGTGGCCCAAACAGAACTTGACAACATACAGGGTTCCAAAAAGACGTTAACCACAAGCAAGGACCCAGACAGAACGTGACCATATTCATTTTTCCAAACAGGTCTTGACCACATACAGTGGCCCAAACAGAACTTGACCACACAAATGTCCCAAACAGAACTTGACCGCATACAGTAACCCAAACAGAACCTGATTACATACAGTGGCTAAAACAGAACTAGACCCTATACAGTCGCCCCCCAAAATTGACCATATACAGTGGCCTAAACAGAACTTGAGACATAAACTGGTCCAGAGAGAACTTGACAACATACAGGTGTTCAAAACGAACTTCACCACATACAGTGGCCTAACCAGAACTTAACCACACACAGGCGCCTAAAGAGAACTTGACCACATACAGTGGCCCAAACAGAGCTTGACCACATCCAAGAACCCAAATAGAACTTTCCCACACATAGTGGCCCTAACAGAAATTGACCACACAAAGTGGCACAAACAGAATTTGACCGCATACAGGGGCACAAAGAGAACTTGACCACATACAGGGGCTCAAAAAGAACTTGAACCAAACACAGTGGCCCAAACAGATCTTGACCACATACAGTGGCCCAAACTGAATTTGACCACATGCAGTGGCCCAAACATAACTTGACCAAACACAGTAGCCCCAACAAAATTAAACTTCATACAATGGCCCAAGGAAAACTCTACCACATGCAGTGTCCCAAACAGAACTTGACCCATACAGTGGCATAACAGAACTTGATCACATACAGTGACACAAACAAAACTTGAGCACAGACAGAAACCTAAGCAAAACTTGACCACACAGAGTGGACAAAACATAATTTGACCACATACAGTTACCCAAAAAGAACGTTACCATATAAAGCGGCCCAAACAGAACTTGACCACATAGAGTGGCCTAAACAGAACTTCACATACAGGCGCCCAAAGAAAGCTACATCACATCCAGTGGCCAAAACAGAACTTGACCATATACATGGACCAAACAGAACTTGACCATACATAGTGGCCAAAACAAAACTTGACCACAAACAGTGGCCCAAACAGAGCTTGACCACATACAGTGGCCCAAAGAGAACTTGACTACAGAGAGGGGCCCAAAAAGAGCTTAACCACATACAGTGGCCGAAACACCACACACAGTGGGTCAAAGAAAACTTAACCACATACAGGGGTCCAAAAGAACTTGACCACATACAGGAGTCCAGACAGAACTTGACCACATGCAGTGGCTCAAAGAGAACTTGGCCACATACAGGTGTTCAAAAAAAATTGACCACATATTGTGGCCCAAAAAAGAATTTAAACACATACAGTGGCCCAAAGAGATCTTAATAGCATGCAGGGTTCCAAAAGAACTTGACCAAATACAGGGGCTGAGACAGAAGTTAACCAAATACAGGGAACCAAACAGGACTTCACCACATATAGTGGCTCAAAGAGAACTTGACCACACATATTAGCCCTAACAGAACTTGACAACATACAGGGGCCCAATGAGAACTTGGCCACATAGACTTGCCCAAACAAATCATGGGTTCAAAAAGAAATTGGCCACATGCACCGGCCTAAAGAGAACTTGAACACACACAGTGGCGCAAACAGAGCTCGACCACATACAGGGGTCCAAAAGAACTTGAACACATACAAAGGCCCAGACAGAACTTAACCCCATACATTGGCCCAAAGAGAACTTGACCACATACATGGGTTCAAAAAGAACTTGAAGACATAAAACGGCCGAAACAGAACTCGACCACATACAAAGGCCCAAAGAGAAATTGATAACATACAAGGTTCCAAAAAAAAGCTTCACCACATACAAGGGCCCAGACAGAACTTGACCACATACATTGAACCAAACAACTTGACCACATACAGCGGCCTAAACAGAACTTGTCCACACAAGGGTCCCAAACAGAACTTGACCATATACAGTGGCTCATACAGATCTTCACCACATACAGTGTCCCAAACAGAACTTCACCATACAAGCGTCCCAAACAGAACTTGACCGCTTACAGTGGCACAAACAGAACCTGATTACATACAGTGGAACAAACAGAACTCGACTCTATAGATTGGCCAAAAAAACTTGACCATATACAGTGGCCTAAACAGAACTTGACCACACACAGGGGCCTAAAGAAAACTTGACCACATACAGTGGCCAAACAGAACTTGACCAAATATAGGAACCCAAACAGAACCGTCCCACACATTTTGGCCCTAACATAACTTGATACACAGTGGCAAAGACAAAACTTGACCGCATACAGGGGCCCAAAGAGAACTTGACCACATACAGGGGTTGAAAAAGAACTTGAACCACATACAGTGGCCAAAACAGATCTTGACCACTTACAGTAGCCGAAACATAACTTGACCAAACACAGCGGCCCCAACAGAACTTGATCTCATACAGTGGCCCAAACAGAACTTGACCACATACAGTGTCCCAAACAGAACTTGACAGCATACAGTGGCCCAAACAGAACTTAATCACATACAGTGAAGCAAACAGAACTTGAGCACACAAAGTAGTCTAAGCAAAACTTAACCACACAGAGTGGCCAAAACATACCTTGATCACATACAGTTGCCCAAACAGAATGTTAAGATATACAGTGGCCCAAACAGAACTTGACCACATACAGTGACCAAACAGAACTTTACCGGACGCAGGAGCCCAAAGAGAACTACACCACATCCAATGGCCCAAACAGAACTTGACCATATACATGGACCCAAACAGAACTTGACCACATATAGTGGCCCAAACAGAACGTGACCACACACATGGCCCAAACAGAGCTTGACCACAAACAGGGGTCCATATACACGGGCCCAGACAGAATTTGACCTCATACATTAGCCCAAAGAGAACTTGACTCCATATAGGGGTCCAAAAAGAACTTGACAACATACAGCGGCCAAAACAGAACTTGACCACATACAGTGGTCCAAAGAAATCTTGTCAACATACAGGGTTCCAAAAAGAACTTGACCTCATACAAGGGCCCAGGCTGAACTTGACCACATACAGTGGCCCAAACAAAACTTGACCACATACATGGACCCAAACCGGACTTGACCACTGATATTGGCCTATACAGAACTTGACCGCACACAGTGGCCCCAAACAAAACTCGACAACATAGACCCAAAGAGAAGTTAACCACATACAGAGGTTCAAAAAGAACTTGACCTCATACAGTGGCCCAAACTTGAGTTGACTACACACAGAGGCCCAAACACAACTTGACCACACACACAGTGACCCAATCATAACTTGACCATATATAGTGGCCCAAACGGAACTTGACCACATACAGTTCCCCAAACAGATCTTCACCACATATAGTAGCCCAAACAGAATTTGATCACACACAGGGGCCCAAACAGAATTTGACCACACACAGTGGCCCAAACAGAACTTGACCACATACAGTGGCCCAAACAAAACTTGACAACATACAGGGCCCCAAACGAAACCTGACCACACACAGGGGCCTAAACAGAATCTGAAAACACACAGTGACCCAAACAGAACTTGACCACATACAGTGACCCAAGGAGAACTCGACCACATACAGTGACTTAAAACTTGACCATATACAGTGGCCTAAACAGAACGTGACCACATAAAGTGGCCCATAGAGATCTTGACAATATGCAGTGGTTGAAAAAGATCTTCACAACATATAGAGGCCCCAAACAGAACTTGACCACAAACAGGGACCCAAAGAGAACTTTACCACACATAGTGGCCAGAACAAAACTTGACCACACACAGTGGCACAAACAGAACTTGACACTATACAGGGGCCCAAAGAGAACTTGACAACATACAGGGGCTCCAAAAGAACTTGATCACATAGAGTTGCCCAAACAGACCATGACCACGTAGAGTGTCCCAAACAGAATATAACCACATACAGTGACACAAACTGAACTTGGCCACATACAGGGACCCCAAAAGAACTTGACCACACATAGTGGCCCAAATAGAATTTGGCCACATACACGGACCCAAAGATAACTTTACCACACATGGCGGCCAAAACAGAACTTGACCACACACAGTGACACAGACAGAACTTGACCACATACAGAAGCCCAAAGAGAACTTGAGAACATACAAGGATTCAAAAAGAACTTGACCATGTACAGTTGCCCAAACAGAACTTGACCCCATACAGTGGCCCAAACAGAACTTGATCACATACAGTGACACAGAGAGAACTTGCGCACAATAAGTAGCCTAAGCAAAACTTAACAACACAGAGTGGCCCAGACATGTCTCGATCACATACAGTTGCCCAAACAGAACGTTACCATATGCAATGGCCCAAATAGAACTTGACCACATAGAGTGGCCCAAACAGAACTTGACCAGACACAGGAGTCCAAAGAGAACTACACCACATCCAGTGGCCCAAACAGAACTTGATCATAAACGTGGACCCAAACAGAACTTAACCACATATAGCAGTCCAAACAGAACTTGACCACACACATGGCCCAAACAGAGCTTGACCATATACAGGGGTCCAAAAGAACTTGTCCATATACAAGAGCCCAGACAAAATTTGACCTCATACATTGGCCCAAAGAGAACTTGACTCCATATAGGGATTCAAAAAGAACTTGACCACATACAGCGGCCAAAACAGAGCTTGACCACAAAAAGTGTCCCAAAGAAATTTTGACAACATACAGTGTTCCAAAAAGAGCTTGACCTCATGAAAGGGCCCAAACAGAACTTGATCACATACAGTGGCCCAAACAAAATTTGACCACATACAGGGACCCAAACCGAACTTGACCACTGATAGTGGCCCATACAGAATATGACCGCACACAGCGGCCCAAACTAAACTTGACAACATACATAGGCCCAAAGAGAACTTGACCACATACAGGGGTTCAAAAAAACTTGACCACATACAGTGACCTAAACTGGAGTTGACTACACAAAGAGACCATACATAACTTGACAACACACAGTGGCCCAATCATAAATTGACAATATACAGTGGCCCAAACGGAACTTGACCACATACAGTTCCCCAAACAGAACTTCACATATAGCAGCCCAAACAGAACTTGATCACACACAGGGGCCCAAACAGAATTTGACCACACACAGTGGCACAAACAGAACTTGACCACATACAGTGGCCCAAACAAGACTTGACAACATACAGGGACCCAAACAGACCTTGACCACATACAGGGGCCAAAACAGAATTTGACCACACACAGTGACCCAAACAGAACTTGACCACATACAGTGACCCAAGCAAAACGACCACATACAGTGACCCAAACAAAACGTGACCATATACAGTGGCCTAAACAGAACTTGACCACATTAAGTGGCCCATAGAGAACTTCACAATATGCAGTGGTTCAAAAAGATCTTCACAACAGACAGTGGCCCAAACAGAACTTGACCACATGGAGGGACTCAAAGAGAACTTTACCTCACATAGTGGCCAAAACAGAACTTGACCACACACAGTGGCACACAAAGAACTTGACCACATACAGGGGCCCAAAGAGAACTTAACAACATACAGGTGTCCAAAAAGAACTTAACCACATAGGGTTGCCCAATCAGAACATGACCACGTAGAGTGGCCCAAACAGAACTTAACCACATACAGTGACACAAACAGAACTTGACCACATACAGGGACCCCAAAAGAACTTGACCACACATAGTGGCCCAAACAAACTTTGGCCACATACACGGACGCAAACAGAACTTTACCACACACAGCGGCCAAAACAGAACTTGACCACACACAGTGACACAGAGAGAACTTGACCACATACAGAAGCCCAAAGAAAACTTCAGAACATACAGTTGTTCAAAAAGCGCTTGACCATATACAGTTGCCCAAACAGAACTTGACCACATACAGTGGCCCAAACAGAACTTGACCACATACAGTGGCCCAAACATAACTTGACCAAACACAGTAACCCTAAAACAACTTGACCTCATACACTGGCCCAAACAGAACTTTACAACATACAGTGTCCCAAACAGAGCTTGACCCCATTCAGTGGCACAAACAGAACTTGACCATATGCAGTAACAAAAACAGAACTTGACCACATACAGTAGCCAAAGCAAAACGTGACCACACAGAGTGGCCCAAATAAAATTTGAACACATACAGCTGCCCAAACAGAACTTTAACACCTACATTGGCCCAAACATTGACCCAAACAGAACTTGACCACACACAGTGGCCCAAACAGAACTTAAAAACATACAGGGGCCGAAAGAGAATTTGACCATATACAGAGATTAAAGAAAACTGACCACATACAGTGTACCACGCAGAACTTAACCACATACAGTGGCCCAAACAGAAACTGACCACATATAGTGGCCGAAACAGAACTTGATCACATACAGGGACCCAAAAAGAACTTGACCACACACAGTGGCCCAAACATAACTTGACCACATACAGTGGCCCAAAGAGATCTTGACCACGCACAGGGGCCCAAGGAGAACTTGATCACATACAATGGCCCAAATAAATCTTGACCACATACAGGGACCTAAACAGAACTTGACAGAATACAGTGACCCAAAGAGAACTTGACCACATACAGTGGTCCAAAGAGAACTTGACCACATAGAGTGACACAAACAGAACTTGGCCACATACAGTACCATAAGCAAAACGTATCCACACAGAGTGGCCCATACATAACTTGAACACATACAGTTGCCCTAATAGAACTTTACCACCTACAGTAGCTCAAACAGAACCTGGCCACATAGAGTGGCCCAAACAGAATTTGACCATACACAGGGGTTCAAAGAGAACTACACCACATTCAGTGGCCCAGACAAAACTTGACCAAATACAGGGACCCAAACAGAACTTGACCACACATAGCGGCCCAAACAGAACTTGAACACATACAGGGGACCTAAAAGAACTTGACCACACACAGGGATTAAGAAATATAACTTGAACATATACAGATGCCCAAACAGAACTTTAACACCTACATTTGCCCAAACAGAACTTGACCACATACAGTGACCCAAACAGAACTTGACCACACAGTGGCCCAAACAGAACTTAAACACATACAGGGGCCCAAAGAGAACTTGACCATATACAGGGATTAAAGAAAACTGACCACATACAGTGGCCCACACAACTTGACCACATACAGTGGCGTAAACAAAACTTGACCACACACAGGGACCCAAAAAGAACTTGACCACACATAGTGGCTCAAACATAACTCAACTACATACAGTTGACTAAAAAGAACTTGACCACATACAGTGGCCCAAAGAGATCTTGACCACGCACAGGGGCCCAAGGAGAACTTGATCACATACAATGGCCCAAATAGAGCTTGACCACATACAGGGACCCAAACAGAAGCTGACCAAATAGAGTGACCCAAAGAGAACTTGACCACATACAGTGGCCCAAAGAGAACTTGACCACATACATGTGACCAGAAAGTACTTAATGACATACAGTTGCCCAAACAGAACTTGACCACGGTACATATAAGGACCCAAACAGAACTTGGCTATACATAGTGGCCCAAATAGACTTTCACTTTACACGGTTGCCTAATCTGAAGTTGACCGCATACAGGGGCCCAAAGAGAATTTAACCACGTACAGAGCTTCAGAAAGAACTTGACCGTATACAGTGATGCGAACAGAACCTGACCACATAGCGTGGCTAAAGCAGAACTTGACAACACACAGGGGCCTAAAGAGAACCTGACCACATACAGTGGCCCAAACAGAACTTGACCATATACAGGGACCCAAACGGAACTTGACCACACACAGTGGTGTAAACTGAACTTGATTACATACAAGGGCCCGAAGAGATCTTGACTACATACAGGGGCCCGAAGAGATCTTGACCACATACATTTGTTCAAAAAGAACTTGACCACATACAGTGGTCCAAAGAAAACTTGACCAGATACTGTGGCCCAAACAGACCTTGACTATATACAGAAGCCCAAAGAGAACTTGACCACACGCAGAGGCCCAAAAAGAACCGGAACACATATATTGGCCCAAATGGAACTTGACCACTTATAGTAGCGCACTCAGAACTTGACCATATATAGGGACATGAACAGAACTTGTCCATACACAGTGGCCCAAACAAAACCTGAACACAAAAAGTTACCCAAACATAGATTGACCAAATACAGAGGCCCAAACATACAATGGCCCAAAAGAAACGACCACAAACAAGGGAGCAAACAGAGCTTGACCACAAAAAGTTACCTAAACCAGACTTGACCACATACAGTGGTCTAATCAGAGCTTGACCACATACAGGTATCCAAACAGAACTTGACCACACATAATGGCCCAAACAGAATTTGACCACACACAGTGTCTCAAATAGAACTTGAAAAATACAGCAGACCAAAGAGAACTTGACCACATACAGTGACCCAAACAGAACTAGACCACATACAGTGGCCCAAAAAGCACTTAATCACATAGAGGGGTCCACAAAGAACTTGACCACATACAGTGGCCCAAACAGAACCTGACCACATACAGTGGCCCAAAGAGAACTCAAACACTTAATGAGGTCAACAAAGAACTTGACCAAATACAGTGGCCTAAGCAGAACTTGACAGCATACAGGGTCCCAAAAATATCTTCACCATATATAAGGATCCTTACAGAACTTGACCACACATAGTGGCTCAAAGAGAACTTGACCACACACATTAGTCCTAACAGAACGTGACAGCATACGGAGGCCAAATGAGAACTTGACCACACACAGTGGTTAAAAAAGAACTTGGCCACATAGACTTGCCCAAACAGAACTTGACCACATACATTGGTTGAAAGAAAAATTAAGTACATACAGGGGTTCAAAAAAAATTAACCACATATAGGGGCTCAAAGAGAACTTGACCACACACAGAGGCACAAACAGAACTTGGCCGTATAGAGAGACCAAAGAGAACTTTACCACAGAGAGCGGCCCAAAAAGAATTTGACAACATATGGGGTTCCAAAAATACTTGATAACATACAATGGCCCAGACAGAACTTGACCACATACAGCGGCCCAAACAGAACTTGACCACATACAGGGACTGAAACAGAACTTGACCACAAATAGTGGCCCATACAGAACATAACCACGTATAGTGGCCCAAACAGAACTTGACAACATACAGAGGCCGTAAGAGAATTTGACCACATACATAGGATCAAAAAGAATTTGAACCACATACAGTGGCCCAAAAAGATCCTGACCACATACAGTGGCCCAAACAGAATTTGACCAAATACAGTGGCCCAAACATAACTTGACCAAACACAGTGGCCCCAACAGAGCTTGACCTCATACAGTGACCCAAACAGAGCTTGACCATATACAGTGTCACAAACAGAACTTAACCCCATACAGTGGCCCAAACAGAAATTGATCACATACAGTGACACAAATAGAACTTCACCACATACACTACCCTAAGCAAAACTTGACACACAGAGTGGGAAACACATAACTTGATCACATACAGATGCCCAAAGAGAAATTTACCACATATAGTGGCCCAAAGACAACTTGACAACATATAGGGTTCGAAAAACAACATAAAGATACCCAAAGAGAGTTTGACCATAGACAGGGGTTCAAAAAACCTTGACCACATACAGTGGCCTAAACAGAACTTGACCACATACAGTTGACCACATGGAGGAGCTCAAATTAAATTTGACCATAAACAGTGGCCCAAATAGAACATGACCACATAGAGGGGTCCAAAAAGATCTTCACCATATATAGAGGCCCAAAGACAACTTGACAACATATAGGGTTCGAAAAACAACATAAAGATACCCAAAGAGAGTTTGACCATAGACAGGGGTTCAAAAAACCTTGACCACATACAGTTGCCTAAACAGAACTTGACCACATACAGTTGACCACATGGAGGAGCTCAAATTAAATTTGACCATAAACAGTGGCCCAAATAGAACATGACCACATAGAGGGGTCCAAAAAGATCTTCACCATATATAGAGGCCCAAACACAACTTGACAAAACGTAGTCGCCCAAAGAGAAGTTGACCATATATAGAGATCCAAAAAGGCCTTGACCACATACAAGGGCTTAGACTAAACTTGACCTCATTCTGTGGCCGAAATAGAACTTGACCACATACAGGGACCCAAACAGAACTTGATCAAACATAGTGGCCCAAACAGAACTAGACCACACCCAGTGGCATAAACAGATGTTTAGAACATACACTGGCCAAAGAGAACATGACCACATGTAGGGGTTCAAACAGAAGTTGACCCCATACAGTGGCCCAGAGAGAACTTGACCACATATAGTGGCTCAGAGAGAACTTGACCACATATACTGGCCCAAAGAGAACTTGACAACATAAAGGGGCCAAAAAAGAACTTGACACCATACAGGGATTAAAAAAAAATTTGACCATACACAGTTGTTTAAACAGAACTTGGCCACATATAATGACCCAAAGAGAACTTGACCACATTCAACAGTCCAAAAAGAACTTGACCATATACAGGTTCCGAAACAGAATTTGACCACATACAATATCCCAAGCAGAACTTAGCAGCATACATGTACCTAAAGAGAGTTTGACCACAGACAGGTGATCAAAAACACCTGGACCACATACAGTGGCTTAAACAGAACTTGACCACATACAGTTGCCCAAAGAGAACGTGAGCACCTATAGGGGTCGAAATGGAAATTGTCCACATGCAGTGGACTAAACAGAACCTGCCTACAAACAGTGGGCCAAAGAGAACTTGACCACATACAGGGGTCCAAAAAGAACTTGACTACATACAGGTTCCCAGACAGAACTTAATCTTATACAGTGGCCCTAAGAGAACTTCACTACATATAGGGATTCAAAAGAACCAAATACAGTATCTGAAAGAGAACTTGACCACATACAGTTGCCCAACGAGAACTTGAAGAACACAGTGGGCCAAAGAGAACTTGACCATATACAGACGTCAAAGAGAACTTGACCACATACAGGGCCCAAACAGAACTTGACCATATACAGTGACCCAAACAGAAGTTGACCACACATATTGGCCCAAACTGAACTTGACCACACAGTGGCCCAAACAGAACTTGACAACATACAGGTGTCCAAATAAAAGTTGACCACATGCAGGGGTTCAAATAAAACTTGACCATATACAATGGCCCAAAAAGAACTTGACCACATACAGGGGTCCAAAAAGAACTTCACCATTTACAATTGCCCAAACACAACTTGACAAAACATAGTCGCCCAAAGAAAAGTTGACCATATACAGGGGCCAAAAAAGGCCTTGTCCACATACAAGGGCTCAGACGGAACTTGACCTCACTCTGTGACCGAAACAAAAGTTGACCACATACAGGGATCCAAACAGAACTTGATCGAACATAGTGGCCCAAACAGAACTTGACCACACACAGTGGCACAAACAGAGCTTTGCAACATACACTGGCCCGAAGAGAACTTGACCACATGCAGGGGTTCAAACAGAAATTGACCCCATACAGTGGCCCAGAGAGAACTTGACCACATATAGTGGCCCAGAGAGAACTTGACAATATATACTGGCCCAAAGAGAACTTGACAACATAAATAGGCTGAAAAAGAACTTGACACCATACAGGGATTCAAAAAGAATTTGGCTACATACAGTTGCTTAAACAGAACTTGACCACATATAGTGGCCCAAAGAAAACACGACCACATTTAGTTGTCCAAAAAAACTTGACCACATACAAGTGCCCAAACAGAATTTGACCACATACAGTGGCCCACGAAGAACTTAGGAACATAAAGGTACCCAAAGAGAGCTTGACCAGAGACGGGGGTTAAAAAAACCTTGACCACATACAGTGGCCAAAGCAGAACTTGACCACATACAGTGGCCTAAACAGAACTTCACCACATACAATTGCTAAAAGATATCTTGACCACATATAGGGTCGAAAAGGAAATTGACCACATGAAGTGGTCTAAACAGAACCTGCCCATAAACAGTGGGCCAAAGAAAAATTGACCACATACAGGGGTCCAAAAAGAAGTTGAACACATACATGTTCCCAGAAAGAGCTTGATTTTATACAGTGGCCCAAAGAGAACTTCACTACATATAGGGATTCAAAAAGAACTTAACCAATTACATTATCTTAACCAGAACTTGACCACATACAGTTGTCCAAAGAGGGCTTGAAAAACACCGTGGGCTAAAGAGAACTTGACCATATACAGGGGTCAGGGAGAACATGACCACATACAGGGCCCAAAAAGAACTTGACCATATATAGTGACCCAAACAGAAGTTGACCACACATATTAGCCCAAATTGAACTTGTCCATACACAGTGGCCCTAACAGAACTTGACAACATACAATTGTCCAAATAGAAGTTGACCACATGCAGGGGTTCAAATAGAGCTTGACCATATACAATGGCCCAAACACAACTTGACAAAACATAGTCGCCCAAAGAAAAGTTGACCTTATACAGGGGTCCGAAAAGGTCTTGACGACATACAAGGGCTCAGACGGAACTTGACCTCATTCTGTGGCCGAAACACAACTTGACCACATACAGAGACCCAAACAGAACTTGATCAAACATAGTGGCCCAAACAGAATAGACCACACACAGTGGCACAAACAGAAGTTTAGAACATACACTGGCCCAAAGAGAACTTGACCACATGCAGGGGCTCAAACAAAAGTTGACCCCATACAGTGGCCCAGAGAGGACTTGACCACATATATGTAGTGTCCCAGAGAGAACTTGACCACATATACTGGCCCAAAGAGAACTTGACAACATAAAGAGGCGAAAAAAGAACTTGACATCATACAGGGATTCAAAAAGAATTTGATCATATACACTTGCTTAAAGAGAACTTGACCACACATAGTGACTCAAAGAGAACTTGACTACATTCAGCTGTCCAAAAAGAACTTGACCACATACATTGTCCGAAACAGAACTTGATCACATATAGTGGCCCAAGCAGAACTTAGCAACATAAAGGTACCCAAAGAGAGCTTGACCACAGACAGAGGTTCAAAAAAACCTTGACCACATACAGTGGCCTAAAATGAACTTGATCACATACAGTTGCCCAAAGAGAACGTGAGCACATATAGGGGTCGAAAAGGAAATTGACCACATGCAGTGGACTGAACAGAACCTGCCCATAAACAGTGAGCCAAAAAGAACTTGACCACCTACAGGTTCCCAGACAGAACTTGTTCTTATACAGTGGCCCTAAGAGAACTTCACTACATATAGTTATTCAAAAAGAACTTAACCAAATACAGTATCTTGAACAGAACTTGACCACATACAGTTGCCCAAAGAGAACTTGAAGAACACAGTGGGCCAAAGGGAATTCGACCATATACAGGGTCAAAGAGAACTTGACCACATACAGGGCCCAAACAGAACTTGACCTTATGCAGTGACCCAAAGTGAGGTTGACCACATATAGTGGCCCAAAATGAACTTGACCACACACATGGCCCAAACAGATCTTGACAACATACAGGGGTCCAAATAGAACTTGATTAAATGCAGGGGTCCAAATAGAACTTGACCATATACAGTGGCCGAAAAAGAACTTGATCACATACACGGGTCCAAAAAGAACTTCACCATATAGAATGGCCCAAACACAACTTGACAAAACATAGTCGCCCAAAGAGAAGTTGACCGCATACAGAGGTCCAAAGAGGCTTGACCACATACAAGGGCTGTGACCGAAACAGAAGTTGACCACATACAGGGACACAAACAATCCTTGATCATACTTAGTGGGCCAAACAGAACTTGACCACACACAGTGACACAAACAGAATTTTACAACATATGCTGGCCCAAAGAGAACTTGACCACATGCAGGGGTTCAGAGAGAACTTGACCACATATAGGGGCTCAGAGAGAACTTGACCACATATACTGGCCCAAAGAGAACTTGACAACATAAATAGGCTGAAAAAGAACTTGACACCGTACAGGGATTCAGAAACAATTTGGCCACATACAGTTGCTTAAACAGAACTTGACCACATATAGTGGCCCAAAGAAAACATGACCACATTCAGTTGTCCAAAAAAAACTTGACCACATACAAGTGCCCAAACAGAATTTGACCACATACAGTGGCCCACGCAGAACTTAGGAACATAAAGGTACCCAAAGAGAGCTTGACCAGAGACGGGGGTTAAAAAAAACCTTGACCACATACAGTGGCCAAAGCAGAACTTGACCACATACAGTGGCCTAAACAGAACTTCACCATATACAATTGCTCAAAGATATCTTGACAACATATAGGGGTCGAAAAGGAAATTGACCACATGCAGTGGTCTAAACAGAACCTGCCCACAAACAGTGGGCCAAAGAAAAATTGACCACATACAGGGGTCCAAAAAGAATTTTACTACATATAGGGATTCAAAAAGAACTTAACCAAATGCAGTATCTTAAACGGAACTTGACCACATACAGTTGCCTAAAGAGAACTTGAAAAACACAGTGTGCCATAGAGAACTTGACCATATATAGGGGTCAGAGAGAACTTGACCACATAAAGGGCCCAAAAAGATCTACACCATATACAGTGATCCAAACAGAAGGTCACCACACATAGTGGCCCAAACTGAACTTCACCACAAAAAGTGGTCCAAACAAAACTTGACAACATACAAGGGTCCAAATAGAACTTGACCACATATAAGGGCTCAAATAGAACTTGACCGTATACAGTGGCCTAAGTAGAACTTGACCACATATAGGTGTCCAAAAAGATCTTCATCATATACAATGGCCCAAACACAACTTGACAAAACATAGTCGCCCAAAGAGAAGATAACCACATACAGGGGTCCAAAAGGGCCTTGACCACATACAAGAGCTCAGACGGAACTTACCCTCATTCTGTGGCCGAAACAGAACTTGACCTCATTCTGTGGCCGAAACGTAACTTGACCACATATAAGGAGCCAATCAGAACTTGACCACACACAGTTGCACAAACAGAACTTTATAACATACACTGGCCCAAAAAGAACTTTACCAAATGCAGGGGTTCAAACTGAAGTTGACCCAATACAGTGGCCCTGAGAGAACTTGACCACATATACTGGCCCAAAGAGAACTTGATAACATAAAGGGGCCGAAAAAGAACTTGACACGATACAGGGATTCAAAAAGAATCCGACCACATACAGTTGCTTAAACAGAACCTGACCACATATAGTGGCCCAAAGAGACCTTGACTACATTCAGCTGTCCAAAAAGAACTTGACCACGTACAGGGGCCCAAACAGAACTTGACCACATACAGTGGGCCAAGCAGAACTTAGCAACATAAAGGTACCCAAAGAGAGCTTAGCCACAGAGAGTGGTTCAAAAAAAACCTTGACCACATACAGTGGCCTAAACAGAACTTGACCACATACAGTTGCCCAAAGAGAACGTGAGCACATATAGGGGTCGAAAAAGAAATTGACCACATGCAGTGGTTTAAACAGAACCTGCCCACAAACAGTTGAACACATACATGTTCCCAGAAAGAGCTTGATTTTATACAGTGGCCCAAAGAGAACTTCACTACATATAGGGATTCAAAAAGAACTTAACCAAATACATTATCTTAACCAGAACTTGACCACATACAGTTGTCCAAAGAGAGCTTGAAAAACACCGTGGGCTAAAGAGAACTTGACCATATACAGGGGTCAGGGAGAACATGACCACATACAGGGCCCAAAAAGAACTTGACCATATATAGTGACCCAAACAGAAGTTGACCACACATATTAGCCCAAATTGAACTTGTCCACACACAGTGGCCCTAACAGAACTTGACAACATACAATGGTCCAAATAGAAGTTGACCACATGCAGGGGTTCAAATAGAGCTTGACCATATACAATGGCCCAAACACAACTTGACAAAACATAGTCGCCCAAAGAGAAGTTGACCTTATACAGGGGTCCAAAAAGATCTTGACGACATACAAGGGCTCAGACGGAACTTGACCTCATTCTGTGGCCGAAACACAACTTGACCATATACAGTGACCCAAACAGAACTTGATCAAACATAGTGGCCCAAACAGAACTAGACCACACACAGTGGTACAAACAGAAGTTTAGAACATACACTGGCCCAAAGAGAACTTGACCACATGCAGGGGCTCAAACAGAAGTTGACCCCATACAGTGGCCCAAAGAGGACTTGACCACACATATGTAGTGGCCCAGAGAGAACTTGACCACATATACTGGCCCAAAGAGAACTTGACAACATAAAGAGGCGAAAAAAGAACTTGACACCATACAGGGATTCAAAAAGAATTTGATCATATACAGTTGCTTAAAGAGAACTTGACCACATATAGTGACTCAAAGAGAACTTGACTACATTCAGCTGTCCAAAAAGCACTTGACCACATACAGGGTCCCAAACAGAACTTGATCACATATATTGGCCCAAGCAGAACTTAGCAACATAAAGGTACCCAAAGAGAGCTTGACCACAGACAGAGGTTCAAAAAAACCTTGACCACATACAGTGGCCTAAACAGAACTTGACCACATGCAGTTGCCCAAAGAGAACGTGAGCACATATAGGGGTCGAAAAGGAAATTGACCACATGCAGTGGACTGAACAGAACATGCCCACAAACAGTGGGCCAAAGAGAACTTGACCACATACAGGGGTCCAAAAAGAACTTGACTACCTACAGGTTCCCAGACAGAACTTGATCTTATACAGTGGTCCTAAGAGAACTTCACTACATATAGGGATTCATAAAGAACTTAACCAAATACAGTATCTTGAACAGAACTTGACCACATACAGTTGCCCAAAGAGAACTTGAAGGAGACAGTGGGCCAAAGGGAATTTGACCATATACAGGGTCAAAGAGAACTTGACCACATACATGGCCCAAACAGAACTTGACCTTATGCAGTGACCCAAAGAGAAGTTGACCACATATAGTGGCCCAAACTGAACTTGACCACATACATGGCCCAAACAGATCTTGACAGCATACAGGGGTCCAGATAGAACTTGATTAAATGCAGGGGTCCCAATAGACCTTGACCATATACAGTGGCCTAAAAAGAACTTGATCACATACACGGGTCCAAAAAGAACTTCGCCGTATAGAGTGGCCCAAACACAACTTGACAAAACATAGTCGCCCAAAGAGAAGTTGACCACATACAGAGGTCCAAAGAGGCTTGACCACATACAAGGGCTGTGACCGAAACAGAAGTTGACCACATACAGGGACACAAACAAACCTTGATCATACATAGTGGGCCAAACAGAACTTGACCACACACAGTGACACAAACAATAGTTTACAACATACACTGGCCCAAAGAGAACTTGACCACATGCAGGGGTTCAGAAAGAACTTGATCACATACAGGGGCTCAGAGAGAACTTGACCACATATACTGGCCCAAAGAGAACTTGACAACGTAAAAGGGCCAAAAGAGAACTTGGACACCATACAGTGATTCAAAATTTGACCACATACAGTTGCTTAAACAGAACTTGACCACATATCGTAGCCCAAAGAGAACTTGACCACATTCAGCTGTCCAAAAAGAACCTGACCACATACAGGCGCCCAAAGAGATTTGACCACATACAGTAGCCCAAGGAGAACTTAACAACATAAAGGTACCGAAAGAGAGCTTGACCAGAGACGGGGGTTAAAAAAAACCTTGACCACATACAGTGGCCTAAACAGAACTTGACCACATACAGTTGCTCGAAGAGAACTTGACCACATTTAAGGGTCTAAAAGGAAATTGACCACATGCAGTGGCCTAAACAGAACCTGCCCACAAACATTGGGCCAAAGAGAACTTGACCACATACAGGGGTCCAAAAAGAACTTGACCACATACAGGTTCCAAGCAGAACTTGATCTTATACAGTGGCCCAAAGAGAGCTTCACTACATATAGGGATTCAAAAAGAGCTTAACCAAATAGAGTATCTTAAAGAGAACTTGACCACATACAGATGCACAAAGAGAACTTGAAAAACACAGTGGGCCAAAGAGAACTTGACCACATACAGGGGTCAGAGAGAACCTGACCACATACAGAGCCCAAAGGGAACCTGATCATATACAGTGACTCAAACAGAAGTTGACCACACATATTGGCACAAACTGTACTTGACCACACACAGTGACCCAAACAGAGCTTGACAAAACGCAGGGCGCCAGAGAAAACTTGACCGCATACATGGGTTCAAAAACAACTTGACCACATACAGTAGTCCAAACAGAAACTGACCACAATCAGTGGCTCATAGAGAACTTGATCACACACAGTGGCCCAAACAGAACTTGACAAAATACTGGGGCCCAAAGAGAACTTGACCGTATACATGGGCTCAAAAATAACTTGACCACATACAGGGGACCAGACAGAACTTGGCCTCATACCGTAGCCCAAAGAGAACTTGACAGCATACAGGGGCTCAAAAAGAGCTTCACCATATACATTAGCCTGAGCAGAACTTGACCTACCTATAGTGTCCGAAAGAGAATTTGACCTACCTATAGTGGCCCAAAGAGAACTTGACCACATACAGGGGTCCAAAAAGAACTTGATCACATACAGGGAACCAAAGAGAACTTGACCACATATACTAGGCCAAAGAGAGCTTGTCAACATAATTGGACCCAAATAGAACTTGACTACATACAGGGGTTCAACAAGAATCTGACCACATAGAGTTGCTTAAATAGAACATGACCTCATATACTGGCCCAAAGAGAGCTTGAAAAACACAGTGGGCCAAGGAGAATTTGACCATATAGAGGGGTCAGAGAGAACTTGACCACATGCAATGACTCAAACAGAACTTAACCATATACAGTGACCCAAACAGAAGTTGACCACTCATAGTCGCCCAAACTGAACTTGACCACACACGGTGGCCCAAACAGAACTTGACAAAATACTGTGGCCCAAAGAGAACTTGACCACATACATGGGTTCAAAAATAACTTGACCACATACAGTGGCCCAAACAGAAATTGACCGCATACAGTGGCTCAAAGAGAACTTGACCACATACAGGGGTCCAAAAAGAACTTGACTACATACAGTGTCGCAAAGAGAACTTGACCACATATAAAAGTCTTAAAAGAACATGACCACAAACACGGTCCCAAAAAGAACTTGACCACATACAGGGGTCCAGACAAAACTTGGCCTCATATAGTGGCCCCAAAGAAAACTTGACAGCATACAGAGGTTGAAAAAGAATTTCACTATATACAGTGGCCAAAAGGGAAAGTGACCACAAACAACTGTCCAAAGAGATCTTGGCCACATACTGGGTTCGAAAAAGAACTTGATCACATACAAGGTCCCAGACAGAACTTGACTATATACAGTGACCCAATCAGAACTTGACCACATACAGGGTCCAAACAGAACTTGACCACACATAGTGGCCCAAACAGAAGAGAAAACATACAGGGGTCTAAAGAGAACTTGACCATATACAGATGATCAAAAAGAACTTGACCACATACAGTAGCCCAAACAGAACTTGACCACATGCAATGGCCTAAAGAAAACTTGACCACATACAGGGGTTCACATAGAACTTGACTACATACAGTGGTCCAAACAGAACCTGACCACACACAGTGGCCTAAAGAGAACTTGACTACACAGAGGGGTCTAAAAAGAACTTCACATACATTGGCCCAAACAGAACTTGACCACTTACAGTGGCCCAAACAGAACTTGACCACATACATAGGTCGAAAAAGAACTTGACCACACACAGTGGCCGAAATATAACTTGACCATAAGCAGTGGCCCAAACAGAACTTAACAACATACATTGGCCCAAACAGAACTTTACCATACAAGGGGCCCAAACAGAACTTGACCACACTTAGTGGTCCAAACAGAACCTCACTACATAAAGTGGCCCAAACACAATTTGACCACATATTGTGGCCAAAACAAAATTTGATCACATACAGTGGTCTAAGCAGAATTTGACGACATACAGTGGCCCAAATAGAACTTGACCATAAATAGGGACCTAATCAGACGTTAACCACATACATTGGCCCAAACAATACTTGATAACATACAGTAGCCCAAACAAAACTTGATCACTTGCCGGGACGCAAACAGAACTCGACGATACACAGTGGCCCAAATAGAACATGACCACACAAAGTGGCCAAAACATAACTTGACCACATACAGCAGCCCAAAGAGAACTTGACCAGATACGGTGGCCAAAACAGAACTTGACCACACACAGGGGCCCAAACAGAATTTGACTACATACAGTGGCTCAAATAGAACTACATCACATATAGAGACCTAAACAGAACTTGACCACACATAGTGGCCCAAACAGAACTTGACCACACACAGTGACCAAGATAGAACTTGACATCATACAGGGGCCCAAAGAGAACTTGACCACAACAGTGGTTCAAACAAAATTTGACCACATACAGTGGCCCAAAAGGAATTTGACCACATACAGGGACTCAGACAGAAACTGACCACACATAGTGGCCCAAATGGAATTTGACCACACACAGTGGCCGATACAGAACTTAAAAACATACAGTAGCTCAAAGAGAACTTGACTACATACAGGGGTTCCAAGAAACCTGACCATATACAGTGGCCTAAAGAGAACATGACATTCAATGGCCCAAAGAGAAATTGACTGTATACAGGGGCTCGAAAAGAACTTGACCACATAGAGTGGCCCAAACAGAACCTTACCACACACAATGAGCCAAAAAAAACTTAACGGCATATAGGGGTCCAAAAGAACTTGACCACATACAAGGACACAGACAATACTTGACCACATGCAGTGGCCCAAAGTGAACTAGACCACATACAAGGGTTCCAAAAAAAACCACATATAGGGGCCCAGACAAAACTTGACCGTGTGCAGTGGCCTAAACAGAACTTGACCACATACAGGGACCCACACAGTACTTGACCACACATAGTGGCCCAAAAAGAACTTGACCACGCATATTGGTCCAAACAGTACTTGACAGCATTCAAGGGCCCAATAAGAACTTGACCACATGCATTGGTTAAAAAATAACTTGACCACATACATGGGTCCAAAAAGAGTCTGACCAGATATACTGGCCTAAACCGAACTTGACCACACACAGGGGCCCAAACAGAACTTGACCACATACA
The DNA here is from genome assembly GCF_036320965.1 of Panulirus ornatus. Classification (NCBI taxonomy): domain Eukaryota; kingdom Metazoa; phylum Arthropoda; class Malacostraca; order Decapoda; family Palinuridae; genus Panulirus; species Panulirus ornatus. The sequence continues at coordinate 27,981,310 of NC_092234.1, read as the reverse complement.
GTGACCCATAGAGAACTTGACCACATACACGGGTCCAGAAGAACTTGGCCACATACAAGGGCCCAGACAGAACTTGACCTCATGCAGTAGCCCAAAGAGGACTTGACTACATACAGCGTTTCAAAAAGAACTTCACCACATACAGCAGCCGAAATAAAACTTTACGAAATACAGTGACCCAAATAGAACTTGGCAACATACAGGGTTCCAAAAAGAGCTTGACCACATACAGTGACCGAAAGAGAACTTGACCACATACAGGGACCCAAACAGAACTTGACTACACATAGTAGCCCATACAGAACATGACCACACACATTGGCTCAAAGAGAACTTGACAACATACAGAGGCCTAAGCAGAACTTGAACACATACATGGGTCTAAAAAGAACTTGACCGCACACAGTGGCCCAAAAAGAACTTAACCTCATACAGTGGCCCAAAGAGAGCTTGACCACATACAGGGACCTAAACAGAAATTGACCACATATAGTGGCCCAATCAGAACTTGACCACACACAGTGCCCCAAACAGAACTTGACAACAAATAGGGGCCTAAACAGAGCTTGACCATATACAGGGGTTCGAAAAGAACTTGACCACATACAGTGGCCCAAACAGAACTTGACCACATAGAGTGGCCCAAAGAGACCTTGACCACATACAAAGGTCCATAAAGAACTTGACCTCATAAAATGGCCAGAACAGAACTTGACATAACACAGTGGCCCAAAGGGAACTTGATCACATACAGGGGTCCAAAAAAAGATCTTGACCGCGTACAAAGGCCCATACAGAACTTGACCTCATATTTTGGCCGAAAAAGAACTTGACCGTAGACAAGGACGCAAACAGAACTTGACCACACATAGTGGACAAAACAAAACTTGACCACACACAGTGGCCCAAAAAGATCTTGACCACATACAGGTGTCCAAAACAACTTGACCTCATACGGTGCCGAGACAGATGCTGACCACATGCAGTGACCTAAAGAGAACTTGTCAACATACAGGAGTTAAAAAAGAACTTGACCACAAACAGCGGCCGAAACAAAACTTGACCACATATAGTGGCCCAAATAGAACTTGACAAGATACAGGATTCTAAAAAGAACATTACCACATATAGTGGCCCAAATAGAACTTGATCACATACAGGGACCTAAACAGAACTTGACCTCACATAGTGGCCCATACAGAACATGGCCACACACAGTGGCCCAAACGGAACTTGACAACACACTGAGGCCCAAACAGAACTTGACCACATACAGGGACCTAAACAGAACTTGACCACACATAGTGGCCCATACAGAACATGGCCACACACAGTGGCCCAAACAAAACTTGACAACATACTGAGGCCCATAGAGAACTTGACGACATACAGGGTTTCAAAAAGAAGTTGAAAACATACCTTGTCTCAACCAGAACTTGACCACATACATTGGCCCATAGAGAAATTGACGACATACACGGGTCCAAAAAGAACTTAACCACATACAGAGTCCCAAACAGAACTTGACCACATACAATAGCTCAAACAGAATTTGACTACATACAGTGGCCTAAATAGAACTTGACCACATAGAGAGACCCAAACAAAACTTGACCACACATAGTGACCCAAATAGAACTTGACCACACACTAAGGGCCAAACAGAACGTGACTACACACAGCGGCCCAAACAGAATATGACAAAATATAGGGACCCAAACAGTACTTGACCACATACAGGGGTTCAAAAACATGACCACATAGAGTGGACCAAAGAGAACTTGACTACATGCAGTGCTCCACAAAGAACTTGACCACATACAATACCCCAAACAGTAACCCAAATAGAACTTGATCACATACAGGGGTCCAAAAATACCTTGACCACATACAAGGGCCCAAACAGAATTTGACGGGATCCTTTAGTGGAAAAATATCTTGACCCCATACATTGTCCCAAACAGAACTTGACCACATACAATGGCCCACAGATAACTTGTCCGACCACATACATGGGTCCGAATAGAAATTGACTACAAGCAAAGGCTCAGACAGGACTTGACCTTATACAGTGGCCCAAACAGAATCTAACCACATAAAGGGGTTTAAAAAGAACTTGACCACATACAGCAGCCCAACCAGAAGTTGACCACATATAGTAGCTCTAAGAGAAACTGACTATATACAGTGACCTACAGAGAACTTGACCACATACAGGCTTGCAAAAAAGCTTGACCACATAGAGTGGCCCTAACAGAACTTGACAACCTACAAGGGCTCAAAGTGAACTTGACCAAATACAGGGGTTCAGAAAGAACTTGACCACATACAATGGCCCTAATAGAACTTCACCGCCTATAGTCGCCCAGAGAGAACTTGATCACATACAGGGGTCCAAAAAGAACTTGACCACATACAGGGCCCCAAACAGAACTTGACCACATATAGTGGCCAAAAGAGATGGTTATAACATAAATGGGCACAAAGTGAACTTGACTACATACAGGGGTTCAAAAAAATTGACAACATACAGTTGCCTGAACAGAACTTGACCATATACAGTGGCCCAAAGAGAACTTGACCACATACAGGGTTCGAAAAGGAACTTGACCACATACAGTGGCCCAAACACATCCTGCCCACACACAGTGGGCCAAATAGAACTTGACTATAGATCCTGTACAGGGGTTCGAAAAGAACTTGACCATATGCAGGTTCCCAGACAGAACCTGACCTCCTACAGTGGCCCAAAAAGAACTTGACTACATACAGGGATTCAAAAGGAAATTGACCACATACACTTGCTCAAACAGAACTTGGCCACATGAAGCGGCCCATAGAGAAGTTGCCCATATAAAGGAGCCCAGACAGAACTTGACCACATAAATGACCCAAACAGAACTTGAACACATACAGGGACCCAAACAGAACTTGACCACACATAGTGGCCCAAAATGGACTTGACCATACACAATGGCCCAAACAGAACTTGACCACATACAGTGGCTCAAAGAGAACTTCACCACATACAGAGGTCCAAAAAGAACTTGACAACATACAGTGGCCAAAAAATACTTAACCACATATAAGGGTCCTAGAAAAACTTGACCACATACAGGGGTCCAAAAAGAACTTGATCACATACAGGGGACCAGACAGTACTTGGCCTCATACAGTGGCCCAAAGAAAACTTGACCACATACAGGGGTTCAAAATGAACTTGACCATATACCATGGCCCATAGAGAACTTTACCCGATACATTGGCCCAAAGAGAATTTGGCAACATACAGGGTTCCGAAAAGTTTTTGACCACATACAAGCTCCCAGACAGAACTTGACTACATACAGTGACCCAAACAGAACTTGACCACATACAGCAATCCAAACAGAAGTGGCCCAAACAGGACTTGAAAACGCACAGTGGCCGAATCAGAACTTGACAATATACAGGGACCTAAGGAATACTTGATCACATTCAAGGGATCAAAAAGAACTTGATCACATACAATAGCCCAAACAGAAATTGACCATATGCAATGGCCCAAAGAGTTATTGACTGCATACAGGTGTCCAAAAAGAACTTGACCACATACAGTGGCCCAAAGAAAAAACTTGACCACATATGAGGCTCCTAAAAGAACTTGACCACATACAGGGGTCCAAAAAGAACTTGACCACATACAGGGGACCAGACAGAACTTGGCCTCATACAGTGGCTCAAAGAGAACTTGACCACACCCAGGAGTACAAAATGGACTTGACCACATACCATGGCTTATAGAGAACTTTACCCCATACATTGGCCCAAAGAGAATTTGGCAACACACAGGGTTCCGAAAAGTTTTTGACCACATACAAGCGCCCAGACAGAACTTGACTACATACAGTGACCCAAACAGAACTTAACCACATACAGGCATCCAAACAGAACTTGACCAAACATAGTGGCCCAAACAGAACTTGAAAACGCACAGTGGCCGAAACAGAACTTGACAACATACAGGGACCTGAGGAATACTTGACCACTTACAAGGTATCAAAAAGAACTTGACCACATACCATAGCCCAAACAGAACTTGACCAAATACAATGGCCCAAAGAGAACTTGACTACATACAGGGCTTTGCATAGAACTTGACCACATACAGTGTCCAACAGAACTTGACCACGCACAGTGGCCCGAAAGAGAACTTGACCACATACAGGGGTCCAAAAAGAATTTCACCACATACAGGGGCACAAACAGAACTTGACCATATACAGTGGCCCAAATAGAACTTGACCACATAAACAGTGGCCCAAACAGAACTTGTCCACATAGATTGGCCTAAACCGAACTTGACCACATACAGTGCCCCAAACCTTGACCTCATACAGGGGTCAAATAGGTTGACTACATACAGGGGCCCAGACAGAACCTGACTACATACAGTGGCCCAAGCAGAACTTGACCACATACAGTGGCCCAAACAAAACTTGACAATATACAGGGATACAAAAGGAACTGGACCACCTGCAGGGGCCAAAACAGAACTTGACCTCATACATGGGCTCAAAGAGAAGTCACAGCTGGAAAGAACTACTCTTGATAACAATAAGATCATTACTGTTTTAACTGCTACAAAGGGGAACATATGTAATTCTTTGATATCTGAGCTTAAATTACCCAAGACACTGGAGAGATGGGCAAAGTCTAGTAACCTCTGTTTCGAAAATTTCATTTATCTTGGGTAACTTATTCCAAAAGCAACGGAAGGATGGTTCAGCGTAATGGTCTCCCCCAGTAGTACAGTCTTCCCCTGTAGTTCGGTCGTTTTCAGTATATTTCTTTTAGGTTTTTTTCATTCTTTTTAAGTAAACGAAAGAACTAAGCTGCATATTGAAAAAAAGTTTCAATGATGTCCGTGTCATGAAACTGATATTACTACGCTCACCGTTTAATTCACATACTCGATGGCTTCTTTAGGCTGGTGTGTATGAAAAATGGAGGATCGACACCCTAGCTGAGGCCAGGAGGGAGAGTCGAGAAAAGCATAGGAAACAGCAGCAGCAGCGGTTGGCGAGTGAGGAGGGAGAGAAGTCACAATATGGTAACAGGATCGGTGCCCTTAGTCTGGTGCACATGCAGGGACCTCTCCTCCTACTTATACTGGGTTTTACTGCAGCTTCTTTCATCTTTTTGATTGAAAAAATATATAAGATGATCATGCACAACAACTGAAGTCTAGTATTTGCATTATCAAACATATGTAATACAGATTGATATCAATTCAGTATATGGAATACAAATCTCTCTCTCTCTCTCTCCCTCTCTCTCTCTCTCTCTCTCTCTCTCTCTCTCTCTCTCTCTCTCTCTCTCTCTCTCTCTCTCTCTCTCTCTCTCTCTCTCTCTCTCTCTCTCTCTCTCTCTCTCTCCTACAATTACTAACTTCGTCGAAGACAATTTTTCTTTACCAAAGTATCACAGAGCTGACGAGGGAAGTTAGTATACCTGATTTAGTTTTTGCATCCCAGGAATGCTTGGCAACTCATACCCGTTCAGATGAGCATCGAGGTACACATGACTATAACATTGTCAGGATCAAAATAAACTCAAAACTGACTCTTTAAAACCAGTGTTATTACCTGTTCTTATGAGGGCGGATTCTTAATGGCTTGAGTGGCGCATTAAAGAGTCTCATCCTTGCTGTTTCATATTCAAAAGAGTTATGGAATTAAGGGTCATTTTATTCACCAACAAGACACATTCGTTTGTATGCACGACAGAAGGAACAGAATCAGCGACAGGTATGAATGGTATTAGTACCCCAGATATCACAAGAGATATACGGTGCAGATGTAGCTTTATAAAGATTAAGAAATCAGGCAATGACCCAAATCTTTTAAATCAATGTCGGAAAGAGGTAAAAATATTTTTGAATGGAAACCAAGAGAGAGTATGAAGTGAGTATTGCGAGAAACAGCGATAAAATCCTAAAAAAGATTTATAGCTATATGAATAATAAGAAACATATAAGGAGTGGGATAGTACCCTTACTAAACGAGGATGAAGAGCCCATTATATATGAAAAAAGCATAACAACAAACCCTGAATAAGACTTTCCGTTCTGTTTTTACACTAGCATACAGCAATACGAATTCTGAGACATAGCACACAAAGTAATATCACAGAGAGATAATGCTGAGGATTAGTAAAAGCCTGGGTCCTGGTTACTTCTATCCACGATTTATTAAAAACATCAAACACAAAATTGCCAACCCGTTAACCAATGTTTTGAATAAGTCTCTCAAGAATGGAATGGTTCCGCAGGACAGGAGAATGAGAATCTTTATTCCCATATTCAAAAAGAGAAGCCATAAAATATCTGGTGATCACCGTCCTATTAACCTTGCATCAATTATATGCAGTGTTCCGGCGATAAAATCGTAGCTTACCTTGAACCATTCAGTCTAATCAATGATATACGGCACGGTTTCAGAGGGCACTGATCATGCCTTGCAAACTTCAATGAACTTCGTCATAAGTTATTCAGTACCCACAAGATTAAACAATAGATGTTAGTTACTGGATTTTCAAAAAGAATTTGACAAAATCCCCCACGTTAAAGTGATGCATAATTTCCGGGCCTTGGGATTATTGGTTGCATAGGAAACTGAATAGAAGACCGGTTACGTGATAGTAATGAAAGTCGTAATGAATGATGAATCAACTCTAGTGTGTCTATATACGACATAGTTTCCGCAACCTCAACAAATGAGGTAAGCAATTGGGGATGGGGATCCCTGGAGCATCGGGGATAGATAAAACCACATTTACCTCCCAGTCGCACCATCCATAAATAAATCAAACAACCATGGTGACATGACATGTACCTGCCGCAGACCAACCTTCGCCTAGAAGTATTCACTCTCCTCTCTTCTTACTTGTTTAATGCTTTACAGAAGGAGACTTCAACAATCCAAACATAAACTGGAATATGTTAATAGGTGACCGAAAAGGAAAAAGAATAAGGAAATTGATTGAAGACACTTTTCTAGAGCAGTTAATTAAGAAAGCAACTAGAGGTAAAAACATCCTTGATCTTGTTCTCACCAGTGACAAACTTAATCAACTCTTGCAAAAGTAGGCGAGAGTTTGTCAAGCAACGATCACAGTTTGATTAGATTAGAGATAAACATAGATCTTGAAATAAATGAAAGGAAACATTTGATCCCAGATTACAGGAGAGCAAATCTTTAAACATTAAACACGAAATTCGCAGTACCAATTGAACAAAACTTTTTGATGTTCACAGAGGAGGAAATGTAAAATAATTCTAAAGACACACATTGAGATTGAAAATAAACATATTCCACGAGTTACGAAGAGGACTTGTAATATTTCAAACCCATCATGATGAGTAGGAGGAAAAAGGACTAATTTGGCAGAAGAAGAAAACACATAAGAAATTCTAATCAATGGTAACCGATGGAAATCGTCAGGAATCAAACAAAATCTAAACAGAGTGTGAGATGGTATATACGTTTGAATAGAGAAGAAATGAAGGAAGTGAAGTGTTTTAGATATCTGAGAGTGAACTTAGCAACGAATGGAACCATGGAAGTCGAAGTGAGTCACAAGGTGGGGAAGAGGCGAAGGTTCTGGGAGCGACGAAGAATGTGTGGAAGGAGAGGTTATCTCGGGGAGCAAAAAGGTATATATTTGAAGGAATAGTGGTTCACACAATGTTATATGGTTGTGAGGCTATAGATAGGGTTGTACGGAGAAAGGCGGATGTTTTGAAAATGAAAGATTTAAGGATGATTTGTGATGTGAGGTGGATTGATCGAGTAAGTAATGAAAGGGTAAGAGGGATGTGCGGAAATTAAAAGAGTTTAGTTGAGAGAGCAAAAGAGGGTTGAAATGGTTTGGACAAATGGAGAGAATGGGTGAAGAAAAACTGACAAAGAGGATGTGTATCAAATGATGGGAATACGGAGAAGAGTGAGACCAAATTGGAGGTGGAAAGATGGAGTAAAAAAGATTTTGAGCGATCGGGGACTGAGTATATGGGAGGGTGAGAGGCGTGCAATGAATAGGGTGAATTAGAATAATGTGGCATACCGGGGTCGACGTGCTGTCAGTGAACTGAACCACGGATTGTTAAACGTCAGGGTAAACCATGGAAAGGTCTCTGGGTCTCTATATGGAAAGAGAGCTGTGGTCTCGGTGCGTGACAGCTGGAGACTGTCATGTGGCTTTTTCATCAATTTTCGTGGCGCTACATCTCCGAAGCAGGGGATAGCGAATATATTTCCTGTGGGACGGGATAGCGCCAGGAATGGATGAAGGCAAGCAAGAAGGAATGTGTATATATGTATATATATACATATATATATATATATATATATATATATATATATATATATATATATATATATATACATATATATATATATATATATATATATATATATATATATATATATATATATATATATATATATATATATATATATATATATATATATATATATATATATATATATATATATATATATATATATATATATATATATATATATATATATATATATATATATATATATATATATATATATATATATATATATATATATATATATATATATATGGATATGTATGTTCAGACCCCGACCACTCATAATCTTTTTCACTCGATCCTTCCACATCCAATTTGGTCTATCGCTTTTCCTTCTTCCCGCTACATCCGATACATATATCCTCTGTGTGGACCTTTCCTCACTCATTTTTTCCTCACGTCCAAACCATTTCAACACACCGTCTTTTGCTTTCTCAATCACAGTCTTTCTATTTACACACATCCCTCTTACCCTTTCATTACTTACTCGATCAAACCACCTCACGCCACATATTGTCATCATACATTTCATTTCCAACACATCCACCCTCCTCCGTACAACCCTATCAGATGCCCATGCCTCGCAATCTTATAATATTGTTGGATGTATTATTCCCATTTTTGCTCTCCGAGATGACGTTCCCTCCTTCCAAACATTTTTCATCGCTTCCAAAACATTCGCCCCCTTCCCCACCTTGTGATTCACTTTCGCTTCCATTGTTCCACTCCAAGATACCTAAAACACTTCACTTCCTCCAATTTTTCTCCATTCAAACTTACATCCTAGTTAACTTTTACCTCAACACCACTGAAACTTACTTTCTCCTTTCGCACACTTTTCCAAACTCAGTCACCAACTTTTGCAGTTTCTCAATAAAATCAGCCACAAGAGCTGTATAATCGGCGAACAACAACTGACTCACTTCCCAGGCCCTCTCATCCCCAAGGGACTGCATATTCGCCCCTTACTCCAAAACTCTTGCATTTACCTCCATAACAGCCCCATCCATAAACAAATTAGATAATCAAGGGGATATGCAATGCCCCTGATACAGACCAACTTTCAATGGGAACCAATCACTCTCTATTATTCCTGCTCGTACACATGCCTTGCATTCTTGGTAAAAACTTTTCACTGCGTCTAGCAGCCTATCTCCCACACAATATACTGTTACGACCTTACACAAAGCATCTCTATCAACCCTATTTCATGCTTTCATAAGTACTTATCGAGGATGTAAGGCATGTGTACGAGTAGGAAGAGAGGAAAGTGATTGGCTCTCAGTGAATGTCGGTTTGCGGGAGGGGTACGTGATGTCTCCATTGTTGTTTAATTTGTTTATGCTTGGGGTTGTCAGAGAGGTGAGTGCAAGAGTTTTGGAGAAAGGGGCATTATGCAGTCTGTTGTGAATGAGAGGGCTTGGGAAGTGAGTCAGCTGTTGTTCGCTGATGATACACCGCTGACGGCTGATTCGGGTGAGAAACTGCAGAATAGTAGCAAGATTATTAGGTTCAGTAGGAATTGAGGGACAAGTTAATTGGGAGGTAAGTTTGAATGGAAAAAAGCTGGAGGAAGTGAAGCATTTTAGATATCTGGGAGTAAATGTGGCAGCGGATGGAACCATGGAAGCGGAGGTGAGTCACATGGCGGGGGAGGGGGCGAAAATTCTGATAGCGTTCAAGAATGTTTGGAAGGCGAAAACGTCATCTCGGAGACCAAAGTGGGTATGTTTGAAGGAATAGTGATTCCAACAATGTTATATGGTTTGAGGGATGGGCTATACATAGGTTTGTGGGGAGGAGGGTGGATGTGTTGGAAATGAGATGCTTGAGGACAATATTTGGTGTGAAGCTGTTTGATCGGTAAGTAATGAAAGGGTAACAGAAATGTGTGGTAATAAAAAGAGTGTGGTTGACAGAGCAGAAGTGAGTGTACTGAAATGTTTGGTCACAGGGAGAGAATGAGTGAGGAAAGATTGACAAAGAGGATACATGTGTCAGAGGTGGAGGGAACGAGAAGTGGGAGACCAAATTGGAAGTGAAAGGATGGAGAGTAAGAGATTTTGAGCGATCCGGGCCTGCAGGATGGGTGTAAGGCGTGCGATCAATAGATTGAATTGGAATGATGTGGTATACCGGTTTCGACGTGGATTGAGGCAGGGAATGTGAAGCTTCTGGGTTAACCATGGAAAGTGTTGTGTGGCCTGGATGTGGAAAGTGAGCTGTGGTTTCGGTGCATTACGTATGACAGCTCGAGACAGTGTGAGCGAATGTGGCCTGTTACAGGGTTCCCGGGTTCGATCCTGGCCGTTACAGGTTTGTATGTTCTATGAAGGTGCGCTTTTATATGCGCTTTGTTCGTATTTATATACCTCCGCGTTGTACAATTAGGTTTGGTAAAGCGCTATCTGCTGGCTATGTGAGCCTGATGGGAAAAGACCGGTGTAGGTTCCGTTGCTCACCAAAGTGAGACGAAGGGTATTCGATTACATAGTATTCGAATAGTCATTTCCCTATTAGGAACGATGATAGCCTAGCGATAGCACCCGAGCCTGTTACACAGGAGTCCCGGACTCGATCCTGGCTGTTTGAGGTTTGCATGTTCTATGAAGGTGCGCGTTCATATGGACTTTATTCGTGTTCACATACCTGTGCGTTGTACAGTTAGGTTCGTTAAAACGCTATCTGCTGGCTATGTGAGCCTGATGGGAAAAGACCGGTGTAGGCCCCATTGCTCACCAACGTGAGACGAGGGGTATTCGAGTACACAGGGTGATCATAGCCTCGCGGTAGCACGTTCGCCTCGTACACAGGGGTCCCGGGCTCGATCGTGGCTGTAGGAGGTTTGTATGATATAAATATGTATATATATATATACATATATATATATATATATATATATATATATATATATATATATATATATATATATATATATATATATATATATATATATATATATATTATTTATCTTATTTATTTTGCTTTGTCGCTGTCTTCCGCGTTTGCGAGGTAGCGCAAGGACACAGACGAAAGAAATGGCCCAACCCACCCCCATACACACGTATATACATACACGTCCACACACGCAAATATACATACCTATGCATCTCAATGTACACATATATATACTCACACAGACACATACATAGATACCCATGCACACAATTGTCATTGTCTGCCTTTATTCATTCCCATCGCCACCTCGCCACACATGGAATACCATCCCCCTCGCCCCTCATGTGTGCGAGGTAGCGCTAGGAAAAGACAACAAAGGCCCCATTCGTTCACACTCAGTCTCTAGCTGTCATGCAATAATGCCCGAAACCACAGCTCCCTTTCCACATCCAGGCCCCACACAGCTTTCCATGGTTTACCCCAGACGCTTCACATGCCCTGATTCAATCCAATGACAGCCCGTCAACCCCGGTATACCACATCGATCCAATTCACTCTATTCCTTGCCCGCTTTTCACCCTCCTGCATGTTCTAGCCCCGATCACTCAAAATCTTTTTCACTCCATCTTTCCACCTCCAATTTGGTCTCCCACTTCTCCTCGTTCCGTCCATCTCTGACTTATATATCCTCTTTGTCATTCTCTCCTCATTAATTCACTCTATGTGACCAAACCATTATAATACATCCTCTTCTGCTCTCTCAACCACACTCTTTTTATTTCCACACATCTCTCTTATCCTTTCATTACCTACTCCATCAAACCACCTCACACCACATATTGTCCTCAAACATCTCATTTCCAACACATCCACCCTCCTCAGCACAACCCTATATATAGCCTTCGCCTCGCAACCATAAAACGTTGTTGGAAACACAATTCCTTCAAACATACCCATTTTCGCCTTCCACACAATCTTCAACGCTCCTAGAACCTTGGCCATCTCCCCCACCCTGTGACTCATTTCCACTTCCATGGATTCATCTCCTGCCAAATCCACTCCCAGATGTCTAAAACACTTCACTTCCTCCAGTTTTTCCCCATTCAAACTTACCTCTCAATTGACTTGTCCCACAACCTTATTGTACCTAATAATCTTGCTCTCATACACATTTTTTCTCAGTATTCTCCTTTTACACACTTTACTAAACTCAGTCACCAGCTTTTGCAGTTTCTCATCCGAATCAGCCACAAGCGCTGTATCATGAGCGAAGAACAACTGACTCACTTCCCAAGCCCTCTCATCTTCAACAGACTGCATACTTGCCCCTTTCTCCAAAACTCTTGCATTCACTTTCCTAACAGCTTCATCCATAAACAAACTAAATAACCATGGAGACATCACACACCCCTGCCGCAAACCTACTTTCACTGTGAACCAGTTACTTTCCTCTCTTCCTCCTCGTACACATGCCATACAACCTCGATAAAAAGTTTTCCCTACTTCTAACAAGTGCATCTACACACCATATACTCTTAGTACCTTCTACAGAGCATCTCTATCATATGCCTTCTCCAGATCCATAGATGCTACATATAGATCCATTTGCTCTTCTAAGTATTTCTCATATACATTCTTCAAAGCAAACACATCCACACATCCTCTACCACTTCTGAAACCACACTGTTCTCCTCCAATCTGATACTCTGTACATGCCTTCACCCTCTCAATCAATACCCTCCCATATAATTTCCCAGGAATACTCAACAAGTTTATGCCTCTGTAATTTGAACACTCACCTTTATCCCTTTTGCCTTTGTACAATGGCACTATGCATGCATTCCAACAATCCTCATGCACTTCACCATAAGTCATACTTACATTGAATATCCTTACCAACCAGTCAACAATAAAGTCACCCCCTTTTTAATATATTCCACTGTAATACCATCTAAACCCGCCGCCTTGCCAGCTTTAATCTTCCTCAAAGCTTTCACTACGTCTTCTCTCTTTACCAAACCATTCTCCCTGAATATCTCACCTCGCACACAACCTCGACCAAAACACCTTATATCTGCCACTCCATTATCTAACACATTCAACAAACCTTCAAAATACTCACTCCATCTCCTTCTCACATCACCACTACTTGCTATTTCCTCCTCATTAGCCCCCTTCACCGCTGTTCCTCTTTGTTCTCTTGTCTTACGCACTTTATTTACCTCCTTCTAAAACATATCTATATTCTCCCTAAAATTTAGTGATATTCCCTCACCCCAACTCTAATTTGCCCTCTTTTTCACCTCCTGCACCTTTCTCTTGACCTTCTGCCGCTTTCTTTCATACATCTCCCAATCATTTGTACTATTTACCTGCAAAAACTGTCCAAATACCTTCCTCTTCTCTTTCACTAATAATCTTACTTCTTCATCCCACCACTCACTACCCTTTCTAATCTGATCCCCTCTCTCGATTTTCATGCCGCAAGCATCTTTTGTGCAAGCCATCACTGCTTCCCTAAATACAAGTCATTCCTTCATCACTCCTCTTACGTCCTTTGCTCTCACCTTTTTCCATTATGCGGATGTTTTGAAAATGAAAGATTTAAGGATAATTTGTGATGTGAGGTGGATTGATCGAGTATGTAATGAAAGGGTAAGAGGGACGTGTGGAAATTAAAAGAGTTTAGTTGAGAGAGCAAAAGAGCTTGTGTTGAAATGGTTTGGACAAATGGAGAGAATGAGTGAAGAAAAACTGACAAAGAGGATATATGTATCAAATGGTGGGAACACGGAGAAGAGTGAGACGAAATTGGAGGTCGAATGATGGAGTAAAAAGATTTTGAGGGATCGGGAACTGAATATATTGGAGGGTGAGAGGCGTGCAATGAATAGAGTGAATTAGATTAATGTGGTATACCGGGGTCGACGTGCTGTCAGTGAACTGAACCACGGATTGTTAAACGTCAGGGTAAACCATGGAAAGGTCTCTGGGTCTATATGTGGATAGAGAGCTGTGTGTTACACATGACAGCTGGAGACTGTCATTTGGCTTTTTCATCATTTTTCGTGGCGCTACATCCCCGAAGCAGGGGATAGCGATGATGTTTCCTGTGGGACGGGATAGCGCCAGGAATGGATGGAGGCAAGCAAGAATGAATGTATATATATGTATATGTCTGTGTATGTATATGTATAAGCATGTATATACATATATATATATATGTTGATATATATATATATATATATATATATATATATATATATATATATATATATATATATATATATATATATATATATATATATATATATATATATATATATATATATATATATATATATATATATATATATATATATATATATATATATATATATATATATATATATATATATATATATATATATATATATATATATATATATATGTATATATATATATATATATATATATGTATATATGTGTGTGTGTGTGTGTGTGTGTGTGTATGTGTATATGTATATATATATATATATGTATATTATCCCTGGGGATAGGGGTGAAAGAATACTTCCCACGTATTCCTCGCGTGTCGTAGAAAGCGACTAGAGGGGACGAGGAGCGGGGGGCCAGAGATCCTCCCCTCCTTGTATTAACTTTCTAAAA
>NC_092234.1:27889857-27966281 GCF_036320965.1 Panulirus ornatus | reverse complement strand
CCCCTTTTCACCCCCGCTTTCCCCAGGCCCCGATCACAAAAAACTTTTTAAACTCCATCTTTCCATCCCCAAAAATTTTCCCCACTTCTCAACGAAACCCCCCTCCACCTCCGACCCATATATCCTTTGGTAAATCTTTCCTCACCCCCAATTCACTCCATGTCCCCAAAACCCATTTAAAAACAACCCTCTTCTGCTCTCTCAACCACGCTTTTTTAAATTCCACACATCTCTTTTCCCCTTACTTATTTAAACTCGATCAAACCACCCTCCCCCACCCCAATTTTTTTGTCCTAAACATCCCCTTTTCCAAGCAAAACCACCCCGCGAAACAACTCAATCCATCCCCCCCGCCTCGCAACCATACAACTTTTGTTGGAACCACTTTTCCCTTTAAAAAACAAACCCATTTTTGTTTTCCGAGATAATTTTCTCGATTTTCCACCCATTCTTAAAAAGGCCCCCAGGATTTTCGCCCCCCTCCCACCCTTTTACCCCTTTCCCCCTTTTTCCATGGCTCCATCCTTCCCAAATTTCCACCCCCCAGATATCTAAAAAAATTTTACTTCCTCCCAGTTTTTTTTCCTTTCCCAAACTTACCCCCCCCCAATTGACTTGACCCTCACCCTACTGAACCTAAAAACCCTTGCTCTTTTTCACTTTTTACTCTTAACTTTTTTTCTTTCCAACACTTTCCCAAAACTCGCACCAGCTTCTGCTTTTTCCCACTGAATCACCACCAGCGCTGTATAAACCACGAACAAAAAAACGACTCACCCCCAAGTTCCTCCCCCCAACAACTTCATCCCCCCCTCTTTCCAAAACTTGCTTTTTACCTCCCTAACAACCCCACCATAAGAAAATTAAACCCATGGACACCACACACCCCTGCGGGGCAAACCTACATTCAACTAGAACAAATCCCCTTTCCTCTTTTCCACCCCGTAAACGTGCCTACATCCCAAAAAAAATTTTTCACTCTTCTAAAAACCTTGCCCCCCAACCTTTTTTTTTTAAAATACCTTCCACAGAGCATCTCAAACAACTCAAAATCATATCCTTTTTCCCCAAATTTCCTAAATGCTACAAAAAAATCCATTTGCTTTTCTAAGTATTTCCCCACATACATTCTTCAAAGCAAACACCTGATCCACACATCCTCTAACACTTCTGAAACCCACTCTCTTCCCCAATCTAAACGTCAGCCTTCACCCTCCAATCAATACTCTCCCATATAATTTACCGGAATTTCCAACAAACCAAAACCTTTTGTAATTTTGAGCCCTCACCTTATCCCCTTTTGCCTTTTACAATGGCACTATGCACGCATTCCGCCAACCCTCGGGCCCCTCCCAAAGGAGTCATACAAAACTTTAAATAACCTTCCCAAAACCATCAATAATCAGTCCCCCCCTTTTTTAATAAATTCCCTGAAAAAAAAAAAAAAAAAAAAAAAAAAAAAAAAAATACCCCCAAAACCCGCCCCTTTGCCGGTTTTCATCTTCCGAAAAGTTTTTACAACCTCTTTTCCTCTGTTTACCAAATTTTTTCCCTAACCCTCTCACTTTGCACACCACAGGGAACAAAAAAACCCTAAAATCGGCCACCTATCATCAAACCCCTTCAACAAACCTTCAAAATACTCACTCAATTTTCCTTCTCCCCCAATTCCCCCTATTGTTATCACCTCCCCAATTTTCCCTTCACCAAATTTCCCCTTTTTCCCTTTTCTTAAAACCCACTTTATTTTTCCTCCTTCCAGAACATCTTTTTATTCTCCCCCAAAAAATTTTAAAGAAACTCCCCCACCCCAAATCTCCTTTTCCCCCCTTTTTTTACCTAATTTCAACCTTTCTCTTCCCTCCTGCTGTTTCTTTTAAAACCCTCTCCCACCAACTGCATTTTTTTCCCCCCCCAAAAACGTCCAAATGCCCTCTCTTTTTCTTTTACTAATAATCTTTACTTCTTTCCCTTAAACCCCCCCCACCAATACCCTTTCTAAACAAACCCCCTCCCACTAAAAACTGCCACAAGCATTTTTTTTGCGCAAAAAATTTTTCCATCGCTGATTCCCAAAAAACATCCCCTTCCCCCCCCACCCCCCTTTAAATTTCCATTTTTCTCATCTTTTCCCTTCTGGGACCAACACTCCGGGACTTTCCCCCCACAAGTCTCCTTCCCAAGCTTTACTTACTCTCACCCCCCTCTTTACCCCCAAAAACCCCCAAAATATATAAAATAAAATATATTTTATAAATATAAAATAAAAAATATATATAAATAAAATATATATAAAAAATATATAATTTATATATTTCATAAGTATATAAATATATATATATATATATATATATATATATATAATAAAACTAAAAAAGCTCCATCTCATTGTGCAAGAGGCAGGGATGCTAACCGCCCCCCCCCAAGGAACTGTATGATAGGGAAAAAACAAATTTGAAATACTAAGTACCGAATAAACCCTTTTTGTCTCAAAATGGTGAGCAAAGGGTCTATCGGTTGTTTCCGAACAGAAAAAAAATAGCCACTGATAGCCGGTTTTTTCCGAACCTGAAATGTACAACGCGGATTTTTATAAAAACGAAAAAAGTGTATATGAACCCCACCCAAAACCCTTTATAGAACATAAAAAAGCTCCATCCCAGGATCGGGAACCGGGAACCCCTTGTGCAAAGGGGCATAAAACCGTAGGCCTATGAAGGTGCCGGTTTTTTAAAATATATAAATTTTAAAAATAAATTTTTAAAATATTACTATATTATTATATTTTATTATAAAAAACCTTTTTCCCTTTAAAAGGGGCCCATTTTTGCTTTCCCAAAAAATAATGTTCTTGTCTTCCACACATTTTTCAACCCAAACCGAAAAAATTTTTTCCCCCTCCCCTTTCCCTATGACTAAATTCCCTTCCATGGTTTCCCTCCACTGTGAAATTTAAATCCCCGGGTATCTAAACACTTCACTTCCCCCATTTTTTCCCCCCATTTAAACTTACTTTCCCAAATTTACTTGTCCCTCAACCCTACTGTACCAAAAAACCTTTAAAACCCCTTTTTACATTTAAATCCCCCACTTTCTTCTTTCACAGCTTTTCCAAAACCCCGTCACCCGCTTTTTTGCCTTTCTCAAAAACCCAATTAACCACCAACATGGAGAAAACGAACAATAACGGGCTCCCTTCCTAAGTCTCTCATCCACAACAGAAAATCATACTTTTCCCCCCTTTCCCAAAAAACCCGGGAATTTCCCCCTCCCGACAACCTTTTCCAAAATTAAAAAAAACCATGGAGACACACGCACCCCCCGCCGCAAACCAACCCTTCACTTGAAACCAATTTTTTTTCCTCCTTCCCCGAAAGCGATGGAGAGAGATTGGGGGAATTTTTTTCTGCATATAAACCAGGGGAAAAAAAAAAAAAGTCCTGAAGGGAAAATGTTTTGGGGGCAACTGACCCGAGTGTTTTTAAATAAATTTTGGGGTGCACGAGACCGGGTTATAGTGGGTAGGTGATTTGAATGCAAAGGTGAGTAATGTGGCCCGTTGAGGGGAAATTTTTGGGGGTACTTTTTGGGGGTTTAGTGTTTAATTTAAGCCCTGAAAAAGGATTTGGGGATTGGGAAATTTCCGGTTTTTAAAAAGAATATATACATAAGTTTAAAGTATAAGGGGAGAGGGCCCGAAATGCGCTATTAAATTGCGTATTTAATTAGAGGGCCGGGGCGAAAGAAACTTTTGGGTGAAATTTTCTAGAGGTTGGGAAATGGGATATTTCGATCCTCATCTTGGAGGGGAAGGGGGAGGGGAGAAAGGGGAAATTTTTAGGGTTTTCAGAAAGGAATAGAGAATTTTTGGGGGGAAAAAGAGTAGTGAGCGTAAAATCCCAGGGGGAAAATTTTTCGTGAGGAAGTACCACAGAAAACCCAAGTCTGAATATATATTGAAAAACAAAGACGTAAGGGGAGTGGAGGAGGGAAAGGGGTGATTTAGGGGGAAACATGATACCCTTTTTTCAGGGAAAAAATGCAAATGGCTGGAAAATTATAAAAAAAAAGAGAGGGCAAGAGAAAGGGGCCCCCCAAAGGGGGAAAAGGGCAAATGAGAGTGGGGTTTAAAAGGGGATCATTAAATTTTAATTTGGGAAAAAAAAAATGTTTTGGAAGGAGGTTTAAAAAAGTCGTAAGAAAAGGGGAAAAAATGGGAAAAATCAGTTTAAGGGGGTAATGGGGAGGTGAAAAACAAGTGTGGGGATTGAAAGGAGATGGGTGAGAAATTTTTAAGGTTTTTTGAAAGGTTTTTAAAGAAAGAGTGGCAGATTAGGATTCCCTTTTTGGCAGATGGGGGTTTCAAAGAATGGGTTTGGGAAAATTTGGTAAAAAGGAAGAGGGAATAAAACTTTGCGGGAAATAAAGCCCTCAAGGCCCGCTGGTTTTTGGGTAGTAAAGCAAAGGGAAAGCTTAAAAATTGGGGGACTGGGTTGTTGACTGGGTTGGGAAAGGGTTTTTTAAAAAATGTATGCTCAAGGTGAGGGTTTATGAAGAAATTTGGGGGAATGCTTGCAAGAGCCCCCCTAAAAGGCAAAGGGGGGAAAGGGGATGCTCAACTACAGAGGTAAAGTTTTTTTTAGTATTCCTTTGGGAAATTTTTTGATGAAGGGAGTACAGACATTAGACGGAAGAGCATTTTATTTTTAGAAGTGGAGACAATGGGGTGGATCAGGTTTTGCTTTGAAAAATGTGTGTAGAAAATTTCTTAAAAAGGGAAAAGGATTCCCTATTACATTTTAAGGGTCTGGAAAGGCATATGATAAGTTGGGTTGAGATGGGTCTTGGAAGGGATTAAAACATATGGGGGGGAGGCAAGTTGTTAGAAGCAGTGAAAAAATTTTATCGAGGATGCAAGGCATGTGACGTTGGGGAAGGAAAGGGGATTGGGGCTGGTGAATGTGGGTTTTCGGGAGGGTGTGAGTTGTTCAAAAGGCTGTTTAAAATTTTTTTTAAAGGAAAGGGGTTTTAGGGGGGTGAATGCAAGAGTTTTTGGAAAAGGGGGCAATTTTGCAGTTCTGTGGTGCGAGAGCCTTTTGGGAAAATGATCAAATTGTTGTTCGCTATATACAGGGGCGGTTGCTGATTCGTGTGGAAAATTCAAAAACTGGTAACTGAGTTTGGAAAGTGTGTGAAAGAAGAATGCGAGAGAAAAAGTAAAAATTTAAAACGAGGTTATTTGGGACCCGTAAAAAGGGTTAGGGACAAATCAGTTGGGAGTTTAATTTAATGGAGAAAAACCCGGGGGGAAAAATGAAGTGTTTTAAAATATTTTGGGGGTTTGGATTTTTCAGCGGGTGGGGGGGGGGGGAAACCCTGGAAATGGGAAAATGAATCCCTAGGGTGGGGGAGGGCGAAAGTTAAAGGGACCCCTGAAGAAAATTTTGGAAGTCCCAAAAAAAAAATTTTCGGGAAGCAAAAAAGTAGATTGAAAAAATAGTGAAATTTCCCAAAAATGTTTTTAAAAGGGGCAAGGCGAGGTTATCATAGAGGTTTTGGGGGGCGGATTGGAGGGTTTCTGGGAAAGAATGTTTGAGGACAATATGTGGTTTTTTATTTTTTTGATCGGGGTTTAAATTTTGAAAGGGGAAGAGAATGTGGGGAAAAAAAAAGTGTTTGGGGTTTTTGAGAGCCAAAAAGGGGGGTTTTGAAAAAGGTTTTTGGGCACATGGGGAGGATGAAAAAAAAAAGATTGACCAACCCGGGTATAAAATGTCGGAGGTTTGGGGGGGAAAAGAGAAGTGGGAACTAAATTTTGGGGGGACAGATGGAGTGAAAAAGATTTTGGGGAACCCAGGCCGAACAAGCCGGGGGGGAAAGGCGGCAAGGAAAAGAGTGAATTAGATCGTGTGGTATACCCGGGGGCGACGTGAAAGTCAGTTGCTTGAACCCGGGCAAGGAACGTCCCGGGGGATAAACCCTGGAAAATTTTCTGGGCCCGGATAGGGAAAAGGGGGCTGTTGTGCGGGGCATTTTTACTGACAGTTTTGAGACTGAGTTTAACGAATGTTGGGTTTCTTTTTTTTTCCTAGCTATAATTTTTATTTTTTTATTTTTTTTGCTTTGTCGCAGTCTCCCCCCGGGTTTCGAGATAGCGCAAGGAAACAGACCCAAAAATGACCCAACCCACCCACATACACAGTATATACGTTTCAAATCCAAACCCCCGCAAATATACATACCTATAAATCCAATATACCCATATATATACACACAGACATAAACCCAAAAACACAAGTATATAAAATTTTAAATGTCTGCCTTTTTCAAATTTCCCAAAACGCACCTTGCCACACATGGGAAAAACAACCCCCTCCCCCCCCCATGGTGCCAGGGACGCTAAAAAACAACAAAAGGGCCCCCGTTCACACAAAATCCCCTAGCTTCATGTAATAAAAGCACCGAAACCACCCGCTCCCCCATCCACATCCCGGGCCCCACAAACTTTTTCCCTGGTTTTAAACCCCCGAAAACCTTCACATGCCCTGATTCAATCCACTGACAGCACGTCAACCCCGGTATACCACATCGATCCAATTCAGTCTATTCCTTGCCCTCCTTTCACCCTCCTGCGTGTTCAGGCCCCGATCACACAAAATCTTTTTCACTCCATCTTTCCATCTCCAATTTGGTCTCCGACTTCTCATCGTACCCTCCACCTCCGACACATATATCCTCTTGGTCAATCTTTCCTCACTCATTCACTCCATGTGCCCAAACCATTTAAAAACACCCTCTTCTGCTCTCTCAACCACGCTCTTTTTATTTCCACACATCTCTCTTACCCTTACGTTACTTACTCGATCAAACCACCTCACACCACACATTGTCCTGAAACATCTCATTTCCAGCACATCCATCCTCCTGCGCACAACTCTATCCATAGCCCACGCCTCGCAACCATACAACATTGTTGGAACCACTATTCCTTAAAACATACCCATTTTTGCTTTCCGAGATAATGTTCTCGACTTCCACACATTCTTCAAGGCTCCCAGGATTTTCGCCCCCTCTCCCACCCTATGATCCACTTCCGCTTCCATGGCTCCATCCTCTGCCAGATCCACTCCCAGATATCTAAAATACTTTACTTCCTCCAGTTTTTCTCCATTCAAACTTACCTCCCAATTGACTTGACCCTCAACCCTACTGTACCTAATAACCTTGCTCTTATTCACATTTACTCTTAACTTTCTTCTTTCACACACTTTACCAAACTCAGTCACCAGCTTCTGCAGTTTCTCACATGAATCAGCCACCAGCGCTGTATCATCAGCGAACAACAACTGACTCACTTCCCAAGTTCTCTCATCCCCAACAGACTTCATACTCTCCCCTCTTTCCAAAACTCTTGCATTTACCTCCCTAACAACCCCATCCATAAGCAAATTAAACAGCCATGGAGGCATCACACACCCCTGCGGCAAACCTACATTCACTGAGAACTAATCACTTTCCTCTCTTCCTACACGTACACGTGCCTACATCCTCGATAAAAACTTTTCACTGCTTCTAACAACTTGCCTCCCACACCATATATTTTTAATACCTTCCACAGAGCATCTCTATCAACTCTATCATATGCCTTCTCCAGATCCATAAATGCTACATACAAATCCATTTGCTTTTCTAAGTATTTCTCACATACATTCTTCAAAGCAAACACCTGATCCACACATCCTCTAACACTTCTGAAACCACACTGCTCTTCCACAATCTGATAATCTGTACATGCCTTCACCCTCTCAATCAATACTCTCCCATATAATTTACCAGGAATACTCAACAAACCTATACCTCTGTAATTTGAGCACTCACTCTTATCCCCTTTGCCTTTGTACAATGGCACTATGCACGCATTCCGCCAATCCTCAGGCACCTCACCATGAGTCATACATACATTAAATAACCTTACCAACCAGTCAATAATACAGTCACCCCCTTTTTTAATAAATTCCACTGCAATACCATCCAAACCTGCTGCCTTGCCGGCTTTCATCTTCCGCAAAGCTTTTACTACCTCTTCTCTGTTTACCAAATCATTTTCCCTAACCCTCTCACTTTGCACACCACATGGAACAAAACACCCTATATCTGCCACTCTATCATCAAACACATTCAACAAACCTTCAAAATACTCACTCAATCTCCTTCTCACATCCCCACTAGTTGTTATCACCTCCCCATTTGCTCCCTTCACCAAAGTTCCCATTTGCTCCCTTGTCTTACGCACTTTATTTACCTCCTTCCAGAACATCTTTTTATTCTCCCTAAAATTTAATGATACTCTCTCATCCCAACTCTCATTTGCCCTCTTTTTCACCTATTGCACCTTACTCTTCACCTCCTGTCTGTTTCTTTTATACATCTCCCACTCAACTGCATTTTTTCCCTGCAAAAATCGTCCAAATGCCTCTCTCTTCTCTTTCACTAATAATCTTACTTCTTCATCCCACCACTCAATACCCTTTCTAATCAACCCACCTCCCACGTATCTCATGCCACAAGCATCTTTTGCGCAATCCATCGCTGATTCCCTAAATACATCCCATTCCTCCCCCACTCCCTTTACTTCCATTGTTCTCATCTTTTTCCATTCTGTACTCAGTCTCTCCTGGTACTTCCTCACACAAGTCTCCTTCCCAAGCTCACTTACTCTCACCACCCTCTTTACCCCAACACCCCAACATATATATATATATATATATATATATATATATATATATATATATATATATATATATATATATATATATATATATATATATATATATTCATACGTATATATATATATATATATATATATATATATATATATATATATAACATACAAAGCTCCATCTCATTGTGCAAGAGGCAGGCATGCTAACCGCTAGGCTAAGGAACTGTATGATAGGAAACAACTATTCGAAATACTAAGTACTCGAATACCCTTCGTCTCAAAATGGTGAGCAACGGGGTCTATCGGTTGTTTCCGAACAGAACACATAGCCAGCTGATAGCGTTTTACCGAACCTGACTGTACAACGCGGAGTTATATGAATACGAATAAAGTGTATATGAACGCGCACCTTCATAGAACATACAAAGCTCCATCAGCCAGGATCGAACCTGGGACCCCTTGTGCAAGAGGCAGGCATATAACCGCTAGGCTATGAAGGTGCGCGGTTATATATATATATATATATATATATATATATATATATATATATATATATATATATATATATATTATATGGAACACTCTTCCTTCAAACATGCCCATTTTTGCTTTCCAAGATAATGTTCTTGTCTTCCACACATTTTTCAACAATCCGAAAACTTTTGCCCCCTCCCCTACCCTATGACTCACTTCCGCTTCCATGGTTCCATCCACTGTGAAATTCACTCCCGGATATCTGAAACACTTCACTTCCTCCAGTTTTTCTCCATTTAAACTTACTTCCCAATTGACTTGTCCCTCAACCCTACTGTACCTAATAACCTTGATCCTTTTCACATTTACTCTCAGCTTTCTTCTTTCACATGCTTTACCAAACTCAGTCACCAGCTTCTGCCGTTTCTCAACCGAATTAGCCACCAACACTGTATGATCAGCGAACAATAACTGACTCACTTCCTAAGCTCTCTCATCCACAACAGACGTCATACTTGCCCCCCTTCCCAAAACTCTTGCATTCACCTCCCTGACAACCTTATCCATAAATTAAACAACCATGGAGACATCACGCACCCCTGCCGCAAACCAACATTCACTTGAGAACCAATTTCTTTCCTCTCTTCCTGAAAGTCGATGGAGAGAGATGTGTGATTATTTCTGCATATACACCTGGGCATGAGAAAAAAGATCCTGAGAGGCAAGTGTTTTGGGAACAACTGACTGAGTGTGTTAGTAGTTTGGATGCACGAGACCGGGTTATAGTGATGGGTGATTTGAATGCAAAGGTGAGTAATGTGGCAGTTGAGGGAATTATTGGTGTACATTGGGTGTTCAGTGTTGTAGATTTATGCGCTGAAAAAGGATTGGTGATTGGGAAATCCTGGTTTAAAAAGAGATATATACATAAGTATACGTATAGGAGAGATGGCCAGAGTGCGCTATTAAATTGCGTATTAATTGATAGGCGCGCGAAAGAGAGACTTTTGGATGTAAATTTGCTGAGAGGTGGAACTGGAGATATGTCTGATCATCATCTTGTGGAGGCGAAGGTGGAGGTGGAGATGGAGATTTGTAGAGGTTTTCAGAAAGGAATAGAGAATGTTGGGGTGAAGAGAGTAGTGAGCGTAAGTGAGCTAGGGAAGGAGATTTGCGTGAGGAAGTACCACGAGAGACTAAGTACTGAATGGATATATGTGAGAACAAAGGACGTAAGGGGAGTGGAGGAGGAATGGGATGTATTTAGGGAAGCAGTGATACCTTTTTGCAGGGAAATAATGCAAATGGCTGGAAGATGTATACAAGAAAGAGGCAGGAGGTCAAGAGAAAGGTGCAAGTGGTGAAAAAGAGGGCAAATGAGAGTTGGGGTGAAAGAGTATCATTAAATTTTAATCAGAATAAAAAGATGTTTTGGAAGGAGGTTAATAAAGTGCGTAAGACAAGGGAACAAATGGGAACATCAGTGAAGGGGGCTAATGGGGAGGTGATAACAAGTGATGGTGATGTGAGAAGGAGATGGAGTGAGTATTTTGAAGGTTTGTTGAATGTGTTTGATGAGAGAGTGGCAGATATAGGATTCTTTTGGTCGAGATGGTGTGCAAAGTGAGATGGTTAGGGAGAATGATTTGGTAAACAGAGAAGAGGTAATAAAAGCTTTGCGGAAGATGAAAGCCGTCAAGGCAGCTGGTTTGGATAGTAATGCAATGGAATGCTTTATAAAAGTGGGTGACTGTGTTGTTGACTGGTTGGTAAGGTTATTTAAAATATGTATGACTCATGGTGAGGTTCATGAAGATTGGCGGAATGCTTGCATAGAGCCATAGTACAAAGGCAAAGGGGATAAAGGTGAGTGCTCAACTACAGAGGTATAAGTTTATTGAGTATTCCTGTGGAATTATGTGATGAAGGCATGTACAGAGCATTAGACTGGGAAGAGCAGTGTGATTTCAGAAGTGGTAGACAATGTGTGGATCAGGTGTTTGCTTTGAAGAATGTGTGTGAGAATTACTTAGAAAAGGAAATGGATTCGTATGTAGCATTTATGGATCTGGAGAAGGCATATGATAGAGTTGATAGAGATGCTCTGTGGAAGGTATTAAGAACATATGGTGTGGGAGGCAAGTTGTTAGAAGCAGTGAAAATATTTTATCGAGGATGCAAGGCATGTGTACGTGTAGGAAGAGAGGAAAGTGATTGGGTCTGAGTGAATGTGGGTTTGCGGCAGGGGTGTGAGTTGTCTCAATGGCTGTTTAATTTGTTTATGGATGGGGTTGTTAGGGAGGTGAATGCAAGAGTTTTGGAAAGAGGGGCAAGTTTGCAGTTTGCTGTGGATGCGAGAGCTTGGGAAGTGAGTCAGTTGTTGTTCGCTGATGATACAGCGCTGGTTGCTGATTCGTGTGAGAAACTGCAAAAGCTGGTAACTGAGTTTGATAGTGTGTGAAAGAAGAATGCTGAGAGTAAATGTAAATTAGAGCGAGGTTATTAGGTACAGTAAGGTTGAGGGACAAGTCAGTTGGGAGGTAAGTTTGAATGGAGAAAAACTGGAGGAAGTGAAGTGTTTTATATATATGGGAGTGGATTTGGCAGCGGATGGAACCATGGAAATGGAAGTGAATCATAGGGTGGGGGAGGGGGCGAAAGTTATGGGAGCGCTGAAGAATGTGTGGAAGTCGAAAACATAATCTCGGCAAGCAAAAATTGGTATGATTGAAAAAATAGTGATTCCAACAATGTTATATGGTTGCAAGGCGTAGGTTATACATAGAGTTGTGCGGCGGATGGTGGATGTGCTGGAAATGAGATGTTTGAGGACAATATGTGGTGTGATTTTGTTTGATCGAGTAAGTAATGAAAGGGTAAGAGAGATGTGTGGTAATAAAAAGAGTGTGGTTGAGAGAGCAGAAGAGGGAGTTTTGAAATGGTTTGGTCACATGGAGAGGATGAATGAGGAAAGATTGACCAACAGGATATATATGTCGGAGGTGGAGGGAACGAGGAGAAGTGGGAGACTAAATTGGAGGTGGACAGATGGAGTGAAAAAGATTTTGAGTGATCGAGGCCTGAACATGCAGGAGGGTGAAAGGCGTGCAAGGAATAGAGTGAATTAGATCGATGTGGTATACCGGGGTCGACGTGATGTCAGTTGCTTGAACCAGGGCATGTGAAGCGTCTGGGGTATACCATGGAAAATTCTCTGGGCCCTGGATGAGGAAAGGGAGCTGTTGTGTCGGTGCATTATTACATGACAGTTAGAGACTGAGTGTGAACGAATGTGGCTTTCTTGTCTTTTCCTAGCTATATGTATTTTTATTTATTTATTTATTTTGCTTTGTCGCAGTCTCCCGCGTTAGCGAGATAGCGCAAGGAAACAGACGAAAGAATGACCCAACCCACCCACATACACATGTATATACGTACACGTCCACACACGCAAATATACATACCTATAAATCTCAATATACACATATATATACACACAGACATATACATATACACACATGTATATAATTCATACTGTCTGCCTTTATCTATTCCAATCGCCACCTTGCCACACATGGAATAACAACCCCCTCCCCCCTCATGTGTGCCAGGTAGCGCTAGGAAACAACAAAGGCCCCATTCGTTCACACTTAGTCTCTAGCTGTCATGTAATAATGCACCGAAACCACAGCTCCCTATCCACATCCAGGCCCCACAGAACTTTCCATGGTTTACCCCAGACGCTTCACATGCCCTAGTTCAATCTAATGACAGCAGGTCGACCCCGGTATACCGTATCGTTCGAATTCACTCTATTCCTTGCACGCCTTTCACCCTCCTGCATGTTCAGGCCCCGATCACTCAAAATCTTTTTCACTCTATCTTTCCACCTCCAGTTTGGTCTCCCACTTCTTGTTCCCTCCACCTCTGACACATATATCCTCTTGGTCAATCTTTCCACACTCATTCTCTCCATGTGACCAAACTATTTCAAAACACCCTCTTCTTCTCTCTCAACCACACTCTTTATTTCCACACATCTCTCTTACCCTTACATTACTTACTCGATCAAACCACCTCACACCACATATTGTCCTCAAACATCTCATTCCTAGCACATCCACCCTACAGCGCACAACTCTATCCATAGCCCACGCCTCGCAACCATACAACATTGTTGGAACCACTATTCCTTCAAACATACCCATTTTTGCTTTCCAAGATTATGTTCTCGACTTCCAAACATTCTTCAAGGCTCCCAGAATTTTCGCCCCCTTCCCCATCCTAGGATTTACTTCAGCTTCCATGGTTCCATCCGCTGCCAGATCCACTCCCAAATATCTACAACACTTTACTTTCTCCAGTTTTTCTCCATTCAAACTTACCTCCAAATTGATTTGACCCTCAACCCTACTGTACCTAATAACCTTGCTCTTATTCACATTTACTCTTAGCATTCTTCTTTCACACACTTTACCAAACTCAGTTACCAGCTTCTTTAGTGTCTCGTAAGAATCAGACACTAGCGCTGTATCATCAGCGAACAACAACTGACTTACTTTTCAATCTCTCTCATCCACCACAGACTGCATACTAGCCCCTTTTTCCAAAACTCTTGCATTCACCTCCTTAACAACCCCATCCATAAACAAATTAAACAGATATGGAGACATCACACACCCCTGCCGCAAACCTACATTCACTGAGAACCAATCACTTTCCTCTCTTCCTACACGTACATATGCCTTACATCCTCGAAAAAAAACTTTTCACTGCTTCTAACAACTTGCCTCCCACACCATATATTCTTAATACCTTCCACAGAGCATCTCTATCAACTCGATCATATGCCTTCTCCAGATCCATAAATGCTATATACAAATCCATTTGGTTTTCTAAGTATTTCTCACATACATTCTTCAAGTAAACACCTGATCCACACATCCTCTACCACTGCTAAAACCACGCTGCTCCTCCCCAAGATGATGCTCTGTACATGCCTTCACCCTCTCAGTCTATACCCTCCCATATAATTTCCCAGGAATACTCAACAAACTTATACTTCTGTAATTTGATCACTCACTCTTATCCCCTTTACCTTTGTACAATAGGACTATGCAAGCATTCCGCCAATCCTCAGGCACCTCTCCATGAGTCATACATACATTAAATAACCTTACCAACAAGTCAACAATACAGTCACCTCCTTTTTTAACAAATTCCACTGCAATACCATCCAAACCTGCTGCCTTGACGGCTTTCATCTTCCGCAAAGCTTTTACTAACTCTTCTCTGTTTATCAAATCATTTTCCCTAACCCTCTCTCTTTGCACACCACCTCGACC
This sequence comes from Panulirus ornatus, assembly GCF_036320965.1. Lineage (NCBI taxonomy): Eukaryota > Metazoa > Arthropoda > Malacostraca > Decapoda > Palinuridae > Panulirus > Panulirus ornatus. Next base: position 27,951,740 of record NC_092234.1, on the reverse strand, counting down.
AAAAGACCCTATATCTGCCACTCTATCATCAAACACATTCAACATACCTTCAAAATACTCACTCCATCTTCTCACATCACCACCTCTTGTGATCACCTCCCCATTAGCCCCCTTCACTGAAGTTCCAATTTGCTCCCTTGTCTTACGCACTTTATTTACATCCTTCCAAAACATCTTTTTATTCTCCCTAAAATCTAATGATACTCTCTCACCCCAACTCTCATTTGCCCTCTTTTTCACCTCTTGCACCTTTCTCTTGACCTCCCGCCTCTTTCTTTTATACATCTCCCACTCATTTGCATTTTTTCCCTGCAAAAATCGTCCAAATGCCTCTCTCTTTTCTTTCACTAATAATCTTACGTCTTCATCCCACCACTCACTACCCTTTCTAATCAACCCACCTCCCACGCTTCTCATGCCACGAGCATCTTTTGCGCAAGCCATCACTGCTTCCCTAAATACATCCCATTCCTCCCCCACTCCCTTACCTCTTTTGTTCTCACCTTTTTCTCTTCTGTGCTCAGTTTCTCCTGGTAATTCCTGACACAAGTCTCCATCACAAGATCAATTACTCTCAGCACTCTCTTCACCCCAAAACCCCTAAAAATCTTCACCTTCTCCTCCACAAGATAATGATCAGACATCCCTCCAGTTGCACCTCTCAGCACATTATCATCCAAAAGGCTCTCTTTCGCCCGCCTATCAATTAAGACGTAATCCAATAACGCTCTTTGGCTATCTCTCCTACTTACATACGTATACTTATGTATATATTGCTTTTTAAACCAGGTATTCCTAATCACCAGTACTTTTTCAGCACATAGATCTACAAGCTCTTCACCATTTCCATATCCAAAACTGAACACCCCATGTATACCAACTGTTCCCTCAACTGTCACATTACTCACCTTTGCATTCAAATCACCCATCACTATAACCCGGTCTTGTGCATCAAAACCACTAAGACAATCATTCAGCTGCTCCCAAAACACTTGCCTCTCATGATCTTTCTTCTTATGCCCAGGTGCATATGCACCAATAATCACCCATCTCTCTCCATCAACTTTTAGTTTACCCATAGTAATCTAAAATTTACTTTCTTACACTCTATCACATACTCCCACAAATCCTGTTTCAGGAGTAGTGCTACTCCTTCCCTTGCTTTTGTCCTCTGACTAACCCCTGACTTTACTCCTAAGACATTCCTAAACCACTCTTCCCCTTTACCCTTGAGCTTCGTTCTACTCGGAGCCAAAACATCCAGGCTCCTTTCCTCAAGCATACTACCTATCTCTCCTTTTTTTTCATCTCGGTTACATCCACACACATTTAGACACCCCAATCTGAGCTTTCGAGGAGGATGATCATTCCCCGCGTGACTCCTTCTGTTTCCCCTTTTAGAAAGTTAAAATAGAAGGAGGGGAAGGTTTCTGGCCCCCCGCTGCCCTCCTCTTTAGTCGCCTTTGACGACATGTGAGGAATGGGTGGGAAGTATTCTTTCTCCTCTATCCCCTATATATAGCAACCTTTGCTAAGTTACAATAAATATTTAGGGTTTATGGTGTTTTCTGGTAAAGCTTAATTCTAAGTCGAGTGTTTGTGTTTTGAAAACATTCTGGTTGACATACATACTTACAAAACTTTGTTGCAGTAAAAAGGCTGAAGGACTTGATATTTCTCAAACGAGTGTCTGATGTGAGTCAAGTATTTTCGAATTCCGCAATCACATGAGGTGAAATATCATGTTTACGTTCTTTTTATAACGGTATTCTAATATTCTGTTACCTAGCCAGTGATACTACCTGAAACAATTGAATTTTAAAGTACCGTTTAGAGAAGTTATAATTACCTGTTTCTCCGAGATAGACTTGCTTGCACAATTGAGACAAATGAAAGTTTGCTTATCACAGCTTTCAACCTCGTTCTGCAATTCTCTCTGAAGGGTTTGCTCTATCTGATCATGTACTTTGAAATATATTGGGTTTGGTAATAGATATATTAATCTGAGGCAAGCAATTATATTTGTTTTTGGAGGTTTAGACATATCAATAAAGATTTGGTGTTTCCTTTATATGTAATCGTTTCACTCCTACAAAATAATTCAAAACAGTATCCAAAATTAACGATATCAGTAGCATTATTTAAGAACATATAAGTCTAAAATGATACCTAAATGGAATATATATCTTTAAGCACTAAAACATAGATACCACATAACAGGAGACCCATTGTAACAAAACATATGACAAAGTTTACATAAACAGAACACTTCAGAATGAAAGAAAAAAAAAAAGAATTGGTGTCTTGACGTATGAATATCGTGTTTCATTAGTTTGGAGTCAAAGGATTGATGGGTATGAACTAACCGTCCTCAGACATCACATCTAAAATTCAGATCATTGTAATGAGAAGGAAAGAGAATATCCAGAGAATAATTGATTTCAGAAAAAATTTCGGTTACTCAGATTTTAGACATGATTCTAGGTATATTCACGCCACTTAATAAAAACATGACTTTCATTTCCTTTTGCAGCTCTAGGTTTTGAGATAACGTACTTATCAATAAATGTACCTCTCATGACCATAGATAACTCTAAAAGGAACTTAAGATTGTTTGCTTTTACACAATGGCAAGAAACGAATTTGTCACTCAACTATGATGACTGAACAGCAGGAAACAATCACCCTATCCTTACATAAGATATAATACCACACTGGGATCCCCATACCGGGGACACTGGGATCCCCATACCGGGGACACTGGGATCCCCATACCGGGGACACTGGGATCCCCATACCGGGGACACTGGGATCACCATACCGGGGACACTGGGATCCCAATACCGGGGACACTGGGATCACCATACCGGGGACACTGGGATCCCCATACCGGGGACACTGGGATCACCATACCGGGGACACTGGGATCCCCATACCGGGGACACTGGGATCCCCATACCGGGGACACTAGGATACCCATACCGGGGACACTGGGATCACCATACCGGGGACAATGGGATCCCCATACCGGGGACACTGGGATCCCCATACCGGGGACACTGGGATCACCATACCGGGGACAATGGGATCCCCATACCGGGGACACTGGGATCCCCATACCGGGGACACTGGGATCACCATACCGGGGACACTGGGATCACCATACCGGGGACACTGGGATCACCATACCGGGGACACTGGGATCTCCATACCGGGGACACTGGGATCCCCATACCGGGGACACTGGGATCCCCATACCGGGGACACTGGGATCCCCATACCGGGGACACTGGGATCACCATACCGGGGACACTGGGATCCCCATACCGGGGACACTGGGATCCCCATACCGGGGACACTGGGATCACCATACCGGGGACACTGGGATCACCATACCGGGGACACTGGGATCACCATACCGGGGACACTGGGATCTCCATATGATGGCGGATTACTGCTTGACCATTCAACGTGATTGTCTTGGGGCAGCTCACCGCAAGAACTCTTTGAAACGTGAGATGTCTGAGTACATGAACAATGTATATATCAGTGATATATGACTTCCCACGCTTGTTTTACCATTATCTGATTATATGGATGTAACTTAATCATAAATAAACAAATTCTAATTGTATGAAGCCATTATTCTTATCAAAACGGCAACAACAATGATTTGTAGTGGTCAATCCTTGTGTCTGATAGGCTGTATGAATAGCAATTAGAGGTACATCATATCTCGATAACCAGAGCTGATAGAGAAAAACTGATGGCATATTTAGAATCAGCGAACAAAATTTATTCAAAAATAAAATGGGTCTGATATCTCAGGCACCAAATTCTGTGTTCCCATATAATTCGGCTTGAGTAGTTGGCAATGAAATAATTTAGAATATCTTAAACTCCCAATGGACTTAAATCGTGATCTATTTCAAGATATAATTGGTATACATGGAGTATTCCGTGTTATGAATTGGAATAGTGAAGAGCTTTTTGGTTTGTGTACTGAAATAAGAATGGTGATTGAGAATGCCAGGTTTAAAAAGAAAAATTCACACAACTATACATATGCGAGTAGGAGAGATGGTCCAAGGGCATTATTAGACTACGTGTTAACTTATAGGCGTGCGAAAGAGAGATTTTTGGATGTTTATGGGCTGAAAGGGGCAGCTTGTGGGATGTCTGATCACTATCTTGTGGAAGCAAAGGTGAAGGTTTCCAGAGGATTTCAAAAAAAGAAGAGAAAATATCGGGGAGAAAAGAGTGGTTAGAGTAAGTGAGCTTAGAAAGGAGAATCGTGTGAGGAAGTACTAGGAGAGACTGAATGTAGAATGGCAAAAGGTAAGATCAAGTTACGTGAGGGAAATGAGTGAGGAATGGGATGTGTTTAGGGAAGCAGTGATGGCACGTGTAAGAGATGCATGCGGCATGAAAAAGGTGGGAGGTAAGCAGATTAGAAAGGGTAGTGAGTATTCGGATGAAGAAGTAAAGTTGTTAGTGAAAGAGAAAAAGTGGCGTTTGGACGATCCTTGCAAGGAAAGAATGTAAATGACCGGGAGATGTATAAGAGAAAGCGGCAGGAGGTCAAAAGAAAGGTGCATGAATTGAAAAAGAGGGCAAATGAGCGTTAGGGTGAGAAAGTGTCATTAAACTTTAGAGTGAATAGATAGATGTTTTGAAAGGAGGTAAATGTGCATAAGACAAGAGAAGAAATGGGAACATCAGTGAAGTGGGCAAAGGGGAAAGTGAAACAGATAGAGATGAAGTGAGAAAGAGATTGAGTGAGTATTTTGAAGGTACGTTTAATGTGTTTGATGATAGAGTGGCAGATGTAAGGTGTTTTGGTCGGGGTGGAGTGCGAAGAGAGAGAGTCAAGGAGAGTGACTTGGTGAAGAGAGAAGAGGTGGAGAAAGCCTTACGGAAGATAAAATCCGGCAAGGCAGAGGGTTAGAACGATACTGCAGTTGAATTTACTAATAAATGGGGTGACTGTGATATTGATTGGTTGGTAAGAATATTCAGTGTATATGTGGATCATGGTGAAGTTCCTGAAGATTGGCGGAATGCATGCATAGTACCAATGTACAACGGTAAAGGGGATAAATGTGAATGTTCAAACTACAGAGGTATATGTTTGTTGAGTATTCCAGAAAAATTGCATCCGATTGGGGAAGAGCAGTGTGGTTTCAAAAGTGGTTGAGGATATGTGGATCAGGTGTTTGCTTTGAAGGATGTGTATGAGATATACTTAGAGAAACGGATGGATCTGTTTGTGGCATTTATGGATCTGGAAAAGGCATATGACAGGGTGGATAGAAATGTTTTGTGGAAGATCTCAGGAGTATTCGGTGTAAGAGGTAAGCTGTTAGAACCAGTGAAAAGTTTTTATCAAAGATGTAAAACATGTGTACGAGTAGGAAGAGAGAGTGATTGATTTCCGAGTGAAGGTCGGTCTGTGGCAGGGGTATGTGATGTCCCTATGATAATCTAATTTGTTTATGGATGTGGTGGTTAGGGAAGTTCATGTAAGAGTTTTGAAGAGAGAGTCGAGTATGCAGTCTGTGGATGAGAGGGCCTGGGAAGTGAGTCAGTTGTTGTTCGCCAGTGGTACATCATTGGTGGCTAATTCGAGTGGGTAATTGCAGAGTTGGTGACTGAGTTCGGAGAAGTGTGTGAAAGGAGAAAGTTGCGAGTAAATATGAATAAAAGCAAGGTTATTAGCTTCAGCACGGTTGAGGGACAAGTTAACAAGAATGTGAGTTTGAATAGAGAAAAATTGGAAGGAGTGAAGTGTTTTAGATATCTGGGAGTGGGCTGAGCAGTGAGTAGAACCATGGAAGTGGAAGTATGTCATAAGGGGCCGACGGTTCTGAACGCGAAGAAAGATGTGTGGAAAGAGAACGATATCTTGGAGTGCGAAAATAGGTATGTTTGAAGGAAGAGTAATTCCAACAGTATGGTATGGCTGCTAGGCATGTGCTATACAACGGGTTGTACGGAGGAGGGTGGATGTGTTGAAAATGAAATGTTTGAGGACAATATGTGGTGGTTTGATCAATAAGCAATGAAAAGGTAAGAAATATGTGCGGCAATGAAAAGAGTGTGGTTGACAGAGCAGAAGAGGGTGTGTTGAAATGGTTTTGACATACGGAGCGAATGGGTGAGGAAAGGATGAAAAAGAGCATACATGTGTCAGAGATAGAAGGAACGAAGAGAAGCGAAAGACGATATTGGAGGTGGAAAGGTGGAGTGTAAAAGATTTTGAGCGATCGGGGCCTGAACACGCAGGAGTGTAAAAAAGCGTGAAAGGAATAGAGTGAATTGGATGAATGTGATGTACCGGGGTCGAAGTGCTTTCAATGGACTGAACCAAGGCATGTGAAATGTTTGGGGTAAAGAATGAAAAGGTCTGTGGGGCCTGGATATGGAAAGGGAGTTCTGGTTTCAATATATCACACATTAGAGCTAAAAAATAAGCGTGAACGAATGTCACTTTTTTCTCTGTTTTCGTAACGCTACCTCGCTAAAGCAGGGGGTGGCGGTCTTGTTTCCTGTGGGGCGTGATGGCGCCCTGAATGTATATATGCAAGCAAGTACGAATATATACGTGTGTATATATGCATATGGCTTCGAATGCGTATTGATGTAAATGTGCGAATATATATATATTTTTTTTTTTTTTGCTTTGTCGCTGTCTCCCGCGTTTGCGAGGTAGCGCAAGAAAACAGACGAAAGAAATGGCCCAACCCACCCCCATACACATGTATATACATACGTCCACACACGCAAATATACATGCCTAAACAGCTTTCCATGGTTTACCCCAGACGCTTCACATGCCCTGATTCAATCCACTGAGAGCACGTCAACCCCGGTATACCACATCGCTCCAGTTCACTCTATTCCTTGCCCTCCTTTCAACCTCCTGCATGTTCAGGCCCCGATCACACAAAATCTTTTTCACTCCATCTTTCCACCTCCAATTTGGTCTCCCTCTTCTCCTCGTTCCCTCCACCTCCGACACATATATCCTCTTGGTCAATCTTTCCTCACTCATTCTCTCCATGTGCCCAAACCATTTCAAAACACCCTCTTCTGCTCTCTCAACCACGCTCTTTTTATTTCCACACATCTCTCTTACCCTTACGTTACTTACTCGATCAAACCACCTCACACCACACAATGTCCTCAAACATCTCATTTCCAGCACATCCATCCTCCTGCGCACCACTCTATCCATAGCCCACGCCTCGCAACCATACAACATTGTTGGAACCACTATTCCTTCAAACATACCCATTTTTGCTTTCCGAGATAATGTTCTCGACTTCCACACATTCTTCAAGGCTCCCAGAATTTTCGCCCCGTCCCCCATCCTATGATCCACTTCCGCTTCCATGGTTCCATCCGCTGCCAGATCCACTCCCAGATATCTAAAACACTTTACTTCCTCCAGATTTTCTCCATTCAAACTCACCTCCCAATTGACTTGACCCTCAACCCTACTGTACCTAATAACCTTGCTCTTATTCACATTTACTCTTAACTTTCTTCTTTCACACACTTTACCAAACTCAGTCACCAGCTTCTGCAGTTTCTCACATGAATCAGCCACCAGCGCTGTATCATCAGCGAACAACAACTGACTCACTTCCAAAGCTCTCTCATCCCCAACAGACTTCATACTTGCCCCTCTTTCCAAAACTCTTGCATTCACCTCCCTAACAACCCCATCCATAAACAAATTAAACAACCATGGAGACATCACACACCCCTGCCGCAAACCTACATTCACTGAGAACCAATCACTTTCCTCTCTTCCTACACGTACACATGCCTTACATCCTAGATAAAAACTTTTCACTGCTTCTAACAACTTGCCTCCCACACCATATATTCTTAATACCTTCCACAGAGCATCTCTATCAACTCTATCATATGCCTTCTCCAGATCCATAAATGCTACATACAAATCCATTTGCTTTTCTAAGTATTTCTCACATATATATATATATGTATATATATATATATATATATATATATATATATATATATATATATATATATATATATATATATATATATATATATATATATATATATAAATATATATATTTCTTTTTTTTTATTTTGCTTTGTCGCTCTCTCCCGCGTTAGCGAGGTAGCGCAAGTAAAAAGACGAAAGAATGGCCCAACCCACCCACATACACATGTATATACATACACGTCCACATACGCAAATATACATACCTATATATCTCAATGTATACATATATATAAACACACAGACATATACATATATACACATGTACATAATTCATACTGTCTGCCTTTATTCATTCCCATCGCCACCCCGGCACACATGGAATAACAACCCCCTCCCCCTCATGTGTGCGAGGTAGCGCTAGTAAACGAAAACAAAGGCCCCATTCGTTCACACTCAGACTCTAGCAGTCATGTAATAATGCACCGAAACCACTGCTCCCTTTCCACATCTAGGCCCCAAAGAACTTTCCATAGTTTACCCCAGACGCTTCACATGCACTGGTTCAGTCCATTGACAGCACGTCGACCCCTGTATACCACATCGTTCCAATTCACTCTATTCCTTGCACGCCTTTCACCCTCCTGCATGTTCAGGCCCTGATCGCTCAAAATCTTTTTCACTCCATCTTTCCACCTACAATTTGGTCTCCCACTTCTCCTCGTTCCCTTCACCTCTGACGCATATATCCTCTTGGTCAATCTTTCCTCACTCATTCTCTCCATGTGACCAAAACATTTCAAAACACCCTCTTCTGCTCTCTCAACCACACTCTTTTTATTACCACACATCTCTCTTACCCTTACATTACTTACTGGATCAAATCACCTCACACCACATATTGTCCATATTGTCCTCAAACATTTCATTTCCAGCACATCCACCCTCCTGCGCACAACTCTATCCATAGCCCACGCCTCGTAATCATGCAACATTGTTGGAACCACTATTCCTTCAAAAAATACCCATTTATGTTTTCCGAGATAATGTTCTCGACATCCAAACATCCTTCAAGGCTCCAAGAATTTTCGCCCCTCCCCCACCCTATGATTCACTTCCGCTTCCATGGTTCCATCCGCTGCCAAATCCACTTTCAGATATATATATATATATATATATATATATATATATATATATATATATATATATATATATATATATATATATATATATATATATATATATATATATATATATGTATATTCTTTTTTATATTTTTATTATACTTTGTCGCTGTCTCCCGCGTTCGCGAGGTAGCGCAAGGAAACAGACGAAAGAAATGGCCCAACCCCCCCCATACACATGTATATACATACGTCCACACACGCAAATATACATACCTACACAGCTTTCCATAGCTTACCCCAGACGCTTCACATGCCTTGATTTAATCCACTGACAGCACGTCAACCCCGGTATACCACATCGCTCCAATTCACTCTATTCCTTGCCCTCCTTTCACCGCCTGCATGTTCAGGCCCCGATCACACAAAATATTTTTCACTCCATCTTTCCACCTCCAATTTGGTCTCCCTCTTCTCCTTGTTCCCTCCACCTCCGACACATATATCCTCTTGGTCAATCTTTCCTCACTCATCCTCTCCATGTGCCCAAACCACTTCAAAACACCCTCTTCTGCTCTCTCAACCACGCTCTTTTTATTTCCACACATCTCTCTTACCCTTACGTTACTCACTCGATCAAACCACCTCACACCACACATTGTCCTCAAACATCTCATTTCCAGTACATCCATCCTCCTGCGCACAACTCTATCCATAGCCCACGCCTCGCAACCATACAACATTGTTGGAACCACTATTCCTTCAAACATACCCATTTTTGCTTTCCGAGATAATGTTCTCGACTTCCACACATTCTTCAAGGCCCCCAGAATTTTCGCCCCCTCCCCCACCCGATGATGCACTTCCACTTCCATGGTTCCATCCGCTGCCAGATCCACTCCCAGATATCTAAAACACTTCACTTCCTCCAGTTTTTCTCCATTCAAACTCACCTCCCAATTGACTTGACCCTCAACCCTACTGTACCTAATAACCTTGCTCTTATTCACATTTACTCTTAACTTTCTTCTTCCACACACTTTACCAAACTCAGTCACCAGCTTCTGCAGTTTCTCACATGAATCAGCCACCAGCGCTGTATCATCAGCGAACAACAACTGACTCACTTCCCAAGCTCTCTCATCCCCAACAGACTTCATACTTGCCCCTCTTTCCAAAACTCTTGCATTTACCTCCCTAACAACCCCATCCATAAACAAATTAAACAACCATGGAGACATCACACACCCCTGCCGTAAACCTACATTCACTGAGAACCAATCACTTTCCTCTCTTCCTACACGTACACATGCCTTACATCCCCGATAAAAACTTTTCACTGCTTCTAACAACTTTCCTCCCACACCATATATTCTTAATACCTTCCACAGAGCATCTCTATCAACTCTATCATATGCCTTCTCCAGATCCATAAATGCTACATACAAATCCATTTGCTTTTCTAAGTATTTCTCACATACATTCTTCAAAGCAAACACCTGATCCACACATCCTCTACCACTTCTGACACCACACTGCTCTTCCCCAATCTGATGCTCTGTACATGCCTTCACCCTCTCAATCAATACCCTCCCATATAATTTAACAGGAATACTCAACAAACTTATACCTCTGTAATTTGAGCACTCACTCTTATCCCCTTTGCCTTTGTACAATGGCACTATGCACGTATTCCGCCAATCCTCAAGCACCTCACCATGAGTCATACATACATTAAAGAACCTTACCAACCAGTCAACAATACAGTCACCCCCTTTTTTAATAAATTCCACTGCAATACCATCCAAACCTGCTGCCTTGCCGGCTTTCATCTTCCGCAAAGCTTTCACTACCTCTTCTCTGTTTACCAAATCATTTTCCCTAACCCTCTCACTTTGCACACCACCTCGACCAAACCACCCTATATCTGCCACTCTATCATCAAACACATTCAACAAACCTTCAAAATACTCACTCCATCTCCTTCTCACATCACCACTACTTGTTATCACCTCCCCATTTGCGCCCTTCACTGAAGTTCCCATTTGCTCCCTTGTCTTACGCACTTTATTTACCTCCTTCCAGAACATCTTTTTATTCTCCCTAAAATTTAATGATTCTCTCTCACCCCAACTCTCATTTGCCATTTTTTTCACCTCTTGCACCTTTCTCTTGACCTCCTGTCTCTTTCTTTTATACTTTTCCCACTCAATTGCATTTTTTCCCTGCAAAAATCGTCCAAATGCCTCTCTCTTCTCTTTCACTAACACTCTTACTTCTTCATCCCACCACTCACTACCCTTTCTAATCAACCCACCTCCCACTCTTCTCATGCCACAAGCATCTTTTGCGCAATCCATCACTGATTCCCTAAATACATCCCATTCCTCCCCCACTCCCCTTACTTCCATTGTTCTCACCTTTTTCCATTCTGTACTCAGTCTCTCCTGGTACTTCCTCACACAGGTCTCCTTCTCAAGGTCACTTACTCTCACCACCCTCTTCACCCCAACATTCACCAACACCCCAACATATATAGATGTATATATATATATATATATATATATATATATATATATATATATATATATATATATATATATATATATATATATATATATATATATATATATATATATATATATATATATATATATATATATATATATATATATATATTTATATATATATATATATATATATATATATATATATATATATATATATATATATATATATATTTCATATATATATATATATATATATATATATATATATATATATATATATATATATATATATATATATATATATATATATATATATATATATATATATATATATATATATATATATATATATATATATGGTAAATTATATGGGAGGGTATTGATTGAGAGGGTGAAGGCATGTACAGAGCATCAGATTGGGGAAGAGCAGTGCGGTTTCAGAAGTGGTAGAGGATGTGTGGATCAGGTGTTTGCTTTGAAGAATGTATGTGAGAAATACTTAGAAAAGCAAATGGATTTGTATGTAGCATTTATGGATCTGGAGAAGGCATATGATAGAGTTGATAGAGATGCTCTGTGGAAGGCATTAAGAATAAATGGTGTGGGAGGCAAGTTGTTAGAAGCAGTGAAAAGTTTTTATCGAGGATGTAAGGCATGTGTACGTGTAGGAAGAGAGGAAAGTGATTGGTTCTCAGTGAATGTAGGTTTGCGGCAGGGGTGTGTGATGTCTCCATGGTTGTTTAATTTGTTTATGGATGGGGTTGTTAGGGAGGTAAATGCAAGAGTCCTAGAAAGAGGGGCAAGTATGAAGTCTGTTGGGGATGAGAGAGCTTGGGAAGTGAGTCAGTTGTTGTTCGCTGATGATACAGCGCTGGTGGCTGATTCATGTGAGAAACTGCAGAAGCTGGTGACTGAGTTTGGTAAAGTGTGTGGAAGAAGAAAGTTAAGAGTAAATGTGAATAAGAGCAAGGTTATTAGGTACAGTAGGGGTGAGGGTCAAGTCAATTGGGAGGTGAGTTTGAATGGAGAAAAACTGGAGGAAGTGAAGTGTTTTAGATATCTGGGAGTGGATCTGTCAGCGGATGGAACCATGGAAGCGGAAGTGGATCATAGGGTGGGGGAGGGGGCGAAAATTCTGGGGGCCTTGAAAAATGTGTGGAAGTCGAGAACATTATCTCGGAAAGCAAAAATGGGTATGTTTGAAGGAATAGTGGTTCCAACAATGTTGTATGGTTGCGAGGCGTGGGCTATGGATAGAGATGTGCACAGGATGATGGATGTGCTGGAAATGAGATGTTTGAGGAAAATGTGTGGTGTGAGGTGGTTTGATCGAGTAAGTAACGTAAGGGTAAGAGAGATGTGTGGAAATAAAAAGAGCGTGGTTGAGAGAGCAGAAGAGGGTGTTTTGAAATGGTTTGGGCACATGGAGAGAATGAGTGAGGAAAGATTGACCAAGAGGATATATGTGTCGGAGGTGGAGGGAACGAGGAGAATAGGGAGACCAAATTGGAGGTGGAAAGATGGAGTGAAAAAGATTTTGTGTGATCGGGGCCTGAACATGCAGGAGGGTGAAAGGAGGGCAAGGAATAGAGTGAATTGGAGCGATGTGGTATACAGGGGTTGACGTGCTGTCAGTGGATTGAATCAAGGCATGTGAAGCGTCTGGGGTAAACCATGGAAAGCTGTGTAGGTATGTATATTTGCGTGTGTGGACGTGTGTATGTACATGTGTATGGGGGGGGGGTTAGGCCATTTCTTTCGTCTGTTTCCTTGCGCTACCTCGCAAACGCGGGAGACAGCGACAAAGTATAAAAAAAAAAAAAAAAAAAAAATATATATATATATATATATATATATATATATATATATATATATATATATATATATATATATATATATATATATATATATATATATATGTATATATATATATATATATATATATATATATATATAAATATATATATATATATATATATATACATATATATATATATATATATATATATATATATATATATATATATATATATATATATATATATATATATATATTTATATATATATATACATATATTTTTTTTTTTTTTTTTTTTTTTTTTTTTTTTTTTTTTATACTTTGTCGCTGTCTCCCGCGTTTGCGAGGTAGCGCAAGGAAACAGACGAAAGAAATGGCCCAACCCCCCCCCCCCCCATACACATGTACATACACACGTCCACACACGCAAATATACACACCTACACAGCTTTCCATGGTTTACCCCAGACGCTTCACATGCCTTGCTTCAATCCACTGACAGCACGTCAACCCCTGTATACCACATGACTCCAATTCACTCTATTTCTTGCCCTCCTTTCACCCTCCTGCATGTTCAGGCCCCGATCACACAAAATCTTTTTCACTCCATCTTTCCACCTCCAATTTGGTCTCCCTCTTCTCCTCGTTCCCTCCACCTCCGACACATATATCCTCTTGGTCAATCTCTCCTCACTCATTCTCTCCATGTGCCCAAACCATTTCAAAACACCCTCTTCTGCTCTCTCAACCACGCTCTTTTTATTTCCACACCTCTCTCTTACCCTTACGTTACTTACTCGATCAAACCACCTCACACCACACATTGTCCTCAAACATCTCATTTCCAGCACATCCATCCTCCTGCGCACATCTCTATCCATAGCCCACGCCTCGCAACCATACAACATTGTTGGAACCACTATTCCCTCAAACATACCCATTTTTGCTTTCCGAGATAATGTTCTCGACTTCCACACATTTTTCAAGGCTCCCAAAATTTTCGCCCCCTCCCCCACCCTATGATCCACTTCCGCTTCCATGGTTCCATCCGCTGACAGATCCACTCCCAGATATCTAAAACACTTCACTTCCTCCAGTTTTTCTCCATTCAAACTCACCTCCCAATTGACTTGACCCTCACCCCTACTGTACCTAATAACCTTGCTTATATATATATATATATATATATATATATGTATATATATATATATATATATATATATATATATATATATATATATATATATATATATATATATATATATATATATATATATATATATATATATATATGTATATTCTTTTCTTTTCTTTCTTACTATTCGCCATTTACTGCGTTAGCATGGTAGCGTTAAGAACAGAGGACTGGGCCTTTGAGGGAATATGCTCATCTGGCCCCCTTCTCTCTTCCTCCTTTGGGAAAAAAACAAACAATAGGGGAGGATTTCCAGCCCCCCGCTCCCTTCGCTTTTTAGTCGCCTTCTACGGCACGCATGGAATACGTGGGAAGTATTCTTTCTCCCCTTTCCCCAGGGATATATATATATATATATATATATATATATATATATATATATATATATATATATATATATATATATATATATATATATATATATATATATATATATATATATATTTATATATATATATATATATATATATATATATATATATATATATACATATATATATATACATATATATATATATATATATATATATATATATATATTTTTTTTTTTTTTTTCCAAAAGAAGGAACAGAGAAGGGGGCCAGGTGAGGATATTCCCTCAAAGGCCCAGTCCTCTGTTCTTAGCGCTACCTCGCTAATGCGGGAAATGACGAATAGTATGAAAAAAAAAAAAAAAAAAAAAAATATATATATATATATATATATATATATATATATATATATATATATATATATATATATATATATATATATATATATATATATATATTTTCTTTCATACTATTCGCCATTTCCCGCATTAGTGAGGTAGCGTTAAGAACAGAGGACTGGGCCTTAGAGGGAATATCCTCACCTGGCCCCCTTCTCTGTTCCTTCTTTTGGAAAAAAAAAAAAAAAAAAAAACGAGAGGGGAGGATTTCCAGCCACCCGCTCCCTCCCATTTTATTCGCCTTCTACGACACGCAGGGAATACGTGGGAAGTATTCTTTCTCCCCTAACCCCAGGGATAATATATATATATATATATATATATATATATATATATATATTTATTTTTATTAAAAAAGGGGGTGACTGTATTGTTGACTGGTTGGTAAGGTTATTTAATGTATGTATGACTCACGGTGAGGTGCCTGAGGATTGGCGGAATGCGTGCATAGTGCCATTGTACAAAGTTAAAGGGGATAAGAGTGAGTGCTCAAATTACAGAGGTATAAGTTTGTTGAGTATTCCTGGCAAATTATATGGGAGGGTATTGATTGATAGGGTGAAGGCATGTATAGAGCATCAGATTGGGGAAGAGCAGTGTGGTTTCAGATGTGGTAGAGGATGTGTGGATCAGGTGTTTGCTTTGAAGAATGTATGTGAGAAATACTTAGAAAAGGAAATGGATTTCTATGTAGCATTTATGGATCTGGAGAAGGCATATGATAGAGTTGATAGAGATGCTCTGTGGAAGGTAATAGAGGAGGTTTGACGTCAAGTGGAGGTAGAGGAAGTTTGACGCTAGCTGGAGATAGAGGAAGGTTGACGCTACGTGAAAGTAGAGGAAGGTTTACGCCACTTGGAGGTAAAGGAAGGTTTACACCTCGTTGAGGTAGAGAAAGGTTGACGCGGTGTAGAGGTAGAGGAAGATTAACGCCACTTGGAGGTAGAGGAAGGTTGTCGCCACGTGGATGTAGGAGAAGGTTGACACCACATGAAGCTACAGGATATTTGACGCCACGTGAAGGTAAAGAAAGGTTGACGACTCTTGGAGGCAGAAAAATGTTGACGCCCCGTATAGGAAGAGGAAGGTTGACGCTACGTGGAGGTAGAGGGAGGTTGACGCAACGAGGAGGTAAAGGAAGGTTGACAGTTGTTGGAGGTAGAGGAAAGTTGACGCCATATGGAGGTAAAGGAGTGTTGACGACATATGCAGGTAGTGCAAGGTTAATGCTACGTAGAGGTAGAGGAATACTGACGCCAAGAGGAGGTAAAGGAAGGTTTACGCCTCGTGGAGGTAGAGGAAGGTTGACGACATGTGGAGGCAGAGAAAGGTTCACGCTATAGGAGGTAGATTTATGTTCACGCAATATGGAGGTAAAGGAAGGTTAACGCTACGTAGAATTAGAGGAAGGTTGACGCCACGTGGAGATAGAGAAAGGTTGACGCCATGTGGAGGTAAAAGAAGGTTGACACCACATGAAGGTACTGGAAGTTTGACGCCAGGTGGACGGAGAAGATTCATACTACGTTGAAATGGAACAAAGTTAACGCCACACGAAGGTATAGGAAAGTTGACGTAACGTGAAGGTAAAAGGATGTTGACGCCACGTGGAGGTTGAAGAGTGTTCACGCCACATGGAGGTACACGAAGGCTGACACAACTTCGAGGAAGAGGAAAATAAACGTCACGTGGAGGTAGAAGAATGTTGACGCTACGTGGACGTAGAGAAAGGTTAACGCCACGTGGAGGTGGAGGAAGGCTTACGCCTCGTGGAGATATAGGAAATTTGTTGCCATGAGGAGGTAAAGGAAAGTTTACGCCTCGTAGATGTAGAGGAAGGCTGACGCCATGAGGAGGTAAAGGAAAGTTTACGCCACGTGGAGTTAGAGGAAGGTTGAAGCCAAGTGGAGTAGAACACATGAAGCTAGATGACGTTTGACGCCACGTGGGGGTAGAAGAAGGTTAACGCTACGTAGAGGTAAGGGAAGGTTAACGAGACATGGAGGTAAAGGAAGGTTGACTCCATGTACAGGTAGAGGAAGGTTGACTCCACAAGGAGGTAGAGGAAGGTTGACGCCATGTGGAGATTGAGGAAGGTTAACGCCACTTGGAGGTAGAGGAAGGTTGACGCCACATGGAGTTAAAGGATGGTTTACGCCTCGTTGAGTTAGAGGAAGGTTGACGCCATATAGAGGTAGAGGAATGTAGACGCCATATGCAGTTACAGGAAATTTAACGCCACGTGGAGGTAGAGGAAGATTGACGTCATATAGAGGTAGAGGAATGTTGACGCCATATGCAGGTAAAGGAAAGTTAACGCCACGTGGAGGTAGAAGAAGTTTGACGACTTATAGAGGTAGAGGAATGTTGACACCATACGCAGGTAGAGGAAATTTAACGCCACGTGGAGGTAGAGGAAGTTTGACGCCACGAGGAAGTAAAGGAAGGTTTACGTCTCTTGGAGGCAGATGAAGATTGATGCCATATAGAGGTACAGGAAGGTCAACGCCACTTGGAGGTAGAGGAAGGTTGACGCCACTTAGAGTTAGAGGAAATTTGACGCCATGTGGAGGTAAAAAAGATTGACACCACTTGAAGCTAGAGGAAGTTTGACGCCACGTGGAGTTAGAAGAATGTTGATGCTACGTAGAGGTAGAAGAATTGTAATGCCACATGAAGGTAGAGGAAAGTTGACGCAACATGGAGGTAGAAGAATGTTGACGCCACTTGGAGGTAGAAGAAGGTTGACGCCACGTGGAGTTAAAGGAAGGCTGACGCTACGTAGAGGTAGAGGAAGACTGACGTCACGTAGAGGTAGAAAAAGGCGGACACTCAGTAGAGGAAGAGGAAAACTAACGTTACTGGAGATAGAAGAATGTTGACGCCAGGTGGATGTATTGGAAGGTTGATGCCACGTGGAGGTAGAGGAATGCTGACGCTACGTCGACGTAGAGGAACGTTGACGCCACGTGGAGGTAAAGGAAGGTTTACGCCTCGTGGTGGTATAGGAAATTTGACGACATGAGGAGGTAAGGGAAGGTTTACGCCACGTGGATGTAGAGGAAGGTTGACGCCATGAGGAGGTAAAGGAAGGTTTACGTCACGTGGAGTTAGAGGACGGTTGAAGCCACGTGGAGGTAGAAGAATGTTGACAACACATAAAGCTAGATGACGTTTGAGGGCACGTGGAGGTAGAAGGTAGAAAAAAGTTGACGTTACATAGAGGTAGGGGAAGGGTGACGACACATTGAGGTAAAGGAAAGATGACGCCATGTAAAGGTAGAGGAATGTTGACCCCACAAGGAGGTAGAGGAAGGTTAACGCCATGTGGAGGTTAAGGAAGGTTAACGCCACTTGGAGGTATAGGAAGTTTGACGCCACTTGGATGTAGAGGAATGATGACGCCACCTGGAGGTAGAAGAAGGTTGGCGGCATATGAAGCTAGAGATGTTTGACCCCATTTGGAGGTAGAGAAAGGTTGACGTCACGTAGACGTTGAGGAAGGTTGACGCTACGTGGAAGTAGAGGAAGTTTGACGCCACGTGGAGTCAAAGGAAAGTCTACGCCTTGTGGAGGTAGAGGAAGGTCGAAGCTATGTGGGGTAGAGGAATGTTGAACCTTTTGGAGGTAGAAGAAAATTGACGCCATATAGAGGTAGAGGAATGTTGACGCCATGTGGGGGTCGGCGAAATTTAACGCCACGTGGAGGTAGAGGAACGTTGACGTCACCAGGATGTAAAGGAAGGTGTACGCCTCGTGTAGGTAGAGGAGGGTTGATGCTTAGTAGAGGTATAGGAACGTTGACGTCACATGGAGGTAAAGGAAGGTTGACGCCATGTATATGTAGAGGAAGGGTAACACCAATTGGAGGTAGAGGAAGGTTGACGCCACTTAGAGGTAAAGGAAGGATGACGCCACGTGCAGGTGGAAGAAGTTTGACGCCACATGAAGATAGAGGAAGTTTGACGTCACGTGCAGGTAGAGGAAGTTTGACGTTAGCTGAAGATAGAGGATGGTTGACGCTACGTGAAAGTAGAGGTAGGTTAACGCCACTTAGAGGTAAAGGAAGGTTTACACCTCGTGGAGGTAGAGGAAAGTTGACGCGATGTAGAGATACAGGAAGTTTAACGCCACTTGAAGGTAAAAGGAAGGTTGTCGGCTCGTGGATGTAGGAGAAGGTTGACACCACATGAAGGTACAGGATATTTGACGCCACGTGAAGATAAAGGAAGGTTGACGCCTCTTGGAGGCAGAAAAATGTTGACGCCCCTTATAGGTAGTGGAAGGTTAACGCTACGTGGAGGTAGAGGGAGGTTGACGCAACGAGGAGGTAAAGGAAGGTTGACAGTTGTTGGAGGTAGAGGAAAGTTGACGCCATATGGAGGTAAAGGAATGTTGACGACATATGGAGGTAGTGCAAGGTTAGTGCTACGTAGAGGCAGAGGAATACTGACGCCAAGAGGAGGTAAAGGAAGGTTTACGCCTCGTGGAGGTAGAGGAAGGTTGACGACATGTGGAGGCAGAGAAAGGTTCACGCCATACGGAGGTAGATTTATGTTCACGCAATATGGAGGTAAAGGAAGGTTAACGCTACGTAGAATTAGAGGAAGGTTAACGCCACGTGGAGATAGAGGAAGGTTGACGCCATGTGGAGATAAAAGATGGTTGACACCACATGAAGCTACTGGAAATTTGACGCCAGGTGGACGTAGAAGAAGATTGATACTACGTTGAAGTGGAACAAAGTAACGCCACACGAAGGTAGAGGAAAGTTGACGTAACGTGAGGGTAAAAGGATGTTGACGCCACGTGGAGGTTGAAGAGGGTTCACGCCACATGGAGGTAGACGAAGGCTGACACTACTTCGAGGAAGAGGAAAATAAACGTCACGTGGAGGTAGAAGAATGTTGACGCCACGTGGACGTAGAGAAAGGTTAACGCCACGTGGAGGTGGAGGAAGGCTGAAACTACGTATACGTAGTGGAAGTTTGACGCCACGTGGAGGTAAAGGAAGGCTTACGCCTCGTGGAGGTATAGGAAATTTGTTGCCATAAGGAGGTAAAGGAAAGTTTACGCCTCGTGGATGTAGAGGAAGGCTGACGCCATAAGGAGGTAAAGGAAGGTTTACGCCACGTGGAGTTAGAGGAAGGTTGAAGCCAAGTGGAGTAGAACACATGAAGCTAGATAACGTTTGACGCCACGTGGGGGTAGAAGAAGGTTAACGCTACGTAGAGGTAAGGGAAGGTTAAAGAAACATGGAGGTAAAGGAAGGTTGACTCCATGTACAGATAGAGGAAGGTTGACTCCACAAGGAGGTAGAGGAAGGTTGACGCCTCGTGGAGGTATAGGAAATTTGTTGCCATGAGGAGGTAAAGGAAAGTTTACGCCTCGTGGATGTAGAGGAAGGCTGACGCCATAAGGAGGTAAAGGAAGGTTTACGCCACGTGGAGTTAGAGGAAGGTTGAAGCCAAGTGGAGTAGAACACATGAAGCTAGATGACGTTTGACGCCACGTGGGGGTAGAAGAAGGTTAACGCTACGTAGAGGTAAGGGAAGGTTAAAGAAACATGGAGGTAAAGGAAGGTTGACTCCATGTACAGGCAGAGGAAGGTTGACTCCACAAGGAGGTAGAGGAAGGTTGACGCCATGTGGAGGTTGAGGAAGGTTAACGCCACTTGGAGGTAGAGGAAGGTTGACGCCAGGTGGATGGAGAGGACGGTTGAGGCTACAGGGAGGTAGAGAAAGGTTGACGCTACGTGGAGTTAAAGGAAGGTTTAGGCCTCGTTGAGGTTGAGGAAGGTTGACTCCATATAGAGGTAGAGGAATGTAGACGCCATATGCAGGTACAGGAAATTTAACGCTACGTGGAGGTAGAGGAAGTTTGACGCCATATAGAGGCAGAGGAATGTTGACGCCATATGCAGGTAAAGGAAATTTAACGCCACGTGGAGGTAGAGGAAGTTTGACGCCTTATAGAGATAGAGGAATGTAAACACCATACGGAGGTAGAGGAAATCTAACGCCACGTGGAGATAGAGGAAGTTTGACGCCACGAGGAAGTAAAGGAAGTTTTACGCCTCTTGGAGGCAGATGAAGATTGATGCCATATAGAGGTACAGGAAGGTCAACGCCACTTGGAGGTAGAGGAAGGTTGACGCCACTTAGAGTTAGTGGAAATTTGACGCCATGTGGAGGTAGAAAAAGATCGACACCACTTGAAGCTAGAGGACGTTTGACGCCACGTGGAGGTAGAAGAATGTTGATGCTACGTAGAGGTAGAAGAATTGTAATGCCACATGAAGGTAGAGGAAAGTTGACGCAACTTGGAGGTAGAAGAATGTTGACGCCACTTGGAGGTAGAAGAAGGTTGACGCCACGTGGAGTTAAAGGAAGGCTGATGCTACGTAGAGGTAGAGGAAGACTGACGTCACGTAGAGGTAGAAAAAGGCGGACACTAAGTAGAGGAATAGGAAAACTAACGTTACTGGAGATAGAAGAATGTTGACTCCAGGTGGATGTATTGGAAGGTTGATGCCACGTGGAGGTAGAGGAATGCTGACGCTACGTAGACGTAGAGGAACGTTGACGCCACGTGGAGGTAAAGGAAGGTTTACGCCTCGTGGAGGTATAGGAAATTTGTCAACATGAGAAGGTAAGGGAAGGGTTAAGCCACGTGGATGTAGAGGAAGGGTGACGCCATGTGGATGTAAAGGAAGGTTTACGTCACGTGGAGTTAGAGGAAGGTTGAAGCCACGTGGAGATAGAAGAATGTTGACAACACATAAAGCTAGATGACGTTTGAGGGCACGTGGAGGTAGAAGGTAGAAGAAAGTTGACGTTTCATAGAGGTAGGGGAAGGGTGACAACACATTGAGGTAAAGGAAAGATGACTCCTTGTAAAGGTAATGTTGACCCCACATGGAGGTAGAGGAAGGTTGACGCCATGTGGAGGTTGAGGAAGGTTAACGCCACTTGGAGGTAGAGGAAGTTTGACGCCACTTGGATGTAGAGGAATGATGACGCCACCTGGAGGTAGAAGAAGGTTGGCGGCATATGAAGCTAGAGATGTTTGACGCCATGTGGAGGTAGAGGAAGGTTGACGCCACGTAGACGTAAAGGAAGGTTGATGCTACGTGGAAGTAGAGGAAGTTTGACGCCACGTGGAGTTAAAGAGAGGTCTACGCCTCGTGGAGGTAGAGGAAGGTTGACCCTTTTGGAGGTAGAGGAAAGTTGACGCCATATAGAGGTAGAGGAATGTTGACGCCATATGGGGGTCGGCGAAATTTAACGCCACGTGGAGGTACAAAAACATTGACACCACATGAAGCTAGGGGAAGTTTGATGCTACGTGGAGGTAGAAGATTGATACTAAGTAGAGGTAGAAGAATGGTAATGCCGCATGAAGGTAGAGGAGAGTTGACGCCACGTGGAGGTAGAAGAATGTTGACACCACGTGGAGGTGGAGGAAGGTTGACGCCACGTGGAGTTGGAGGAAGGCTGACACTACTTAGAGGTAGAGGAAGACTGACGCCACATGGAGGTAGAAGAATGCTGACGCCACATAGACGTAGAGGAAGGTTGACGCGAAGTGGTAGTAAAGGAAGGCTGGCGCTACGTAGACGTAGAGGAAGGTTGACGTTATATGGAGGTAAAGGAAGTTTTTCGCCTCGTGGAGGTAGTAGAATGTTGGTGCCTCGAGGAGGTAAAGGAACCTTTACGAATCGTGGAGGTAGAGGAGGGTTAAAGCCACATGGAGGTAGAGGAATGTTGATGCTTAGTGGAGGTATATGAACGTTGACGTTATATGGAGTTATAGGAAGGTTGACGCCATGTAAATGTAGAGGGAGGTTAACACTGATTGGAGGTAGAGGAAGGTTGACGCCACTTAGAGGTAAAGGAAGGATGACGCCACGTGCAGGTAGAAGAAGTTTGACGCCACATGATGATAGAGGAAGTTTGACGTCAAGTGGAGGTAGAGGAAGTTTGACGCTCTCTGGAGATAGAGGAAGGTTAACGCTACGTGAAACTAAAGGAAGGTTAACGCCACGTGGAAGTAAAGGAAGGTTTACACCTCGTTGAGGTAGAGGCAGGCTGACGCCATGTAGAGGTAGAGGAAGGTTAACGCCACTTGGAGGTAGAGGAAAGTTGACGCCACGTGTAGTTAGAGGAAGGTTATCGCCACGTGGATGTAGGAGAAGGTTGATACCACATGAAGCTACAGGAGGTTTGACGCCACGTGGAGGTAGAAGATTGACGCTAAGTAGAGGTAGAAAAATGTTGACGCAACATGAAGGTAAAGGAAGGTTGACTTCTATTGGAGACAGAAAAAAGTTGACGCCACGTATAATTTGGAGGAAGGTTGAGGCTACGTTGAGGTAGAGGAAGGTTGACGCAACGAGGAAATAAGGGAAGGTTGACAGCTGTTGGAGGTAGAGGAAAGTTGACGCCATATGGAGATAGAGATATGTTGGCGACATATGGAGGTAGTGCAAGGTAGAGGAAGATGAATACTGACACCAAGAGGAGGTAAATGAAGGTTAACGCCTCGTGGAAGTAGAGGAAGGTTGACGCCATGTGGAGGTAGAGAAAGGTTCACGCCATATATAGGTAGATTTATGTACACGCAATATGGAGGTAGAGGAAATTTAATGCCACATGGAGGTAGAGGAAGGTTGACGACACGAGGAGTTATAAGAAGGATTACGACTCGTGGAGGTAGAGTAAGGTTCACGCAATGTGGAGGTAAATGAAGGTTAACGCTACGTAGAGGTAGAGGAAGGTTGACGCTACTTGGAGTTAGAGGAAGGTTGACGCCATTTGGAGGTAAAAAAAAGGTTGACACCACATGAAGCTACAAGTAGTTTGACGCCAGGTGGACGTAGGAGAAGATTCATGCTACGCAGAGGTGGAAGAAAGGTAACGCCACACGAAGGTAGAGGAAAGTTGACGTAACGTGAAGGTAGAAGAATGTAGAGGCCACGTGGAGGTAGAAGAGGGTTCACGCCACATGGAGGTAGACGAAGGCTGACACTACGTCGAGGAAGAGGAAAATAAACGTCACGTGGAGGTAGAAGAATGTTGACGCCACGTGGATGTACAGAAAGGTTGACGCCACGTGGAGGTGGAGGAAGGCTAAAACTACATATACGTAGAGGAAGGTTGACGGCATGTGGAGGTAAAGGAAAATTTACGCCTCGTGGATTTAGAGGAAGGTTGACGCCATGAGGGGGTAAAGGAAGGTTTACGCCACGTGGAGTTAGAGGAAGGTTGAAGCCAAGTGGAGGTAGAAGAATGCTGACAACACATGAAGCTAAAGGACGTTTGACGCCACGTGGGGGTAGAAGAAGGTTGACTCTACGTAGAGGTAGGGGAAGTTTAACGAAACATAGAGGTAGAGGATGGTCGACGCGATGTAAACGTAGAGGAAGGTTGACTCCACACGGAGGTAGAGGAAGGTTGACGCCATGTGGAGGTTGAGGAAGGTTAGCGCCCCTTGGAGGTAGAGGAAGTTTGATGCCAATTGGATGTAGAGGAATTATGACGCCACGTGGAGGTAGAAGAAGGTTGGCGGCAAATGAAGTTAGAGGAGGTTTGATGCCACGTGGAGGTAGAGGAGTGTTGACCCCAGGTAGAGGTAGAGGAAAGTTGACGCTACGTGGAGGTACAGGAAGTTTGACGCCACGTTGAGTTAAAGGAATGTTTGAGCCTCGTGAAGATAGAGGAAGGCTTACGCCAATTGGAGGTAGAGGAGGGTTGACACAACTTGGATGTAGATGTAGGATGAAGCCACGTGGAGGTAGAAGAAGGTTGGCGCTACATGAAGCTAGAAGATGCGACATGGAGGTAGAGGAAGGTTAACGCCACGTGGTGGTAGAGGAATGTTGACACCAAGTGTAATTAGAGAAAGGTTAAAGCCACTTGGAAGTAGAGGAAGGTTGACACAAAATGGAGCTAGATGAAAATTGACGCCAAGTGCAGGTAGAAGAAAGTTGACGCTACGTAGAGGTAGAAGAATGTTGATGGCACATGAAGATATAGAAAGGATGACTCCTCGTGGAGTAGAGGAAAGTTGACGCCACGTGTAGGTACAGGAAGGTTGACGCTACGTGCAGGTAGAGGAAGTTTGACGCAACGAGGAGGTAAGGGAAATTTGACCCCTGGTGGAGGTAGAGAAAGGTTGACGCCATATTGAGGTAGAGGAATTTTGACGCCATATAGAGGTAGAGGAAGGTTAACGATACGTGGAGGTAGAGGAACGTTGGCGCCACGAGAAGGAAAGGAAGGTTTACGCCTCGTCGAGGTAGGGGAAGGTTTACCCCATGTGGAGACAGTGGAAGGTTAACGCCATGTGGAGGGAGAGGAAGGTTAAAAACACTTGGAGGTAGAGGAAGGTTGACACGCCTTGGAGGTACAAGAGGGATGACGCCACGTGGAGGTAGAGGAAAGTTGACGCCACGTGAAGGAAGAGGAAGGTTGACGATACGTAGACGTTGGAGGAAAGGTGACGCCACGTGGAGGTAAAGGAAGGATTACGCCTCGTAGAGGTATAGGAAATTTGTCCCCATGAGCAGGTAAAGGAAGCTTTACGCCTCGTGGATGTAGAGGAAGGCTGACGCCATGAGGAGGTAAAGGAAGGGTTACGCCACGTGGAGTTACAGGAAGGTTTAAGCCGAGTGGAGGTAGAATAATGTTGACAACACATAAAGCTAGATGAAGTTTGACGCCACGTGGGGGTGGAAGAAGGTTGACGCTACGTAGAGGGAAGAGAAGGTTGACGAAACATAGAGGTAATGAAAGGTTGACGCCATGTAATGGTAGAGGAAGGTTGACTCCACACGGAGGTAAAGGAAGGTTGACGACATGTGGAGGTTGAGGAAGGTTAATGCCACTTGGAGGTAGAGGAAGTTTTTCGCCACTTGGATGTAGAGGAATGATAACGCCACGTGGAGGTAAAAGGTTTGACGCCATGTGCAGGTAGAGGAGGGTTGACGCCAGGTAGAGGTAGAGGGAGGTTGACGCTACGTTGAGTTACAGGAAGTTTGACGCTACGTGGAGTTAAAGCAAGGTTTACACCTCGTGGAGGTAGAGGAAGGTTGACGCCATATGGAGGTAGAGGAGCGTTTACACAAGTTGGATGTAGAGGAAGGATGAGGCCACGTGGAGGTAGAAGAAGGTTGGCGCTACATGAAGCTAGAGGAAGTTTGATGCGACATGGAGGTAGAGGAAGGTTGACGCCACGTGGAGGTAGGGGAATGTTAACACCACGTGGAGGTAGAGGAAATATTCACCAAGTGTAGTTAGAGGAAAGTTAACGCCACTTGGAAGTAGAAGAAGGTTGACGCAAAATGAAGCTAGATGAAAATTGACGGTACGTGGAGGTAGAAGAAGGTTGACGCTACGTAGAGGTAGAAGAATGTTGATGGCACATAAAGATAGAGTAAGGATGACTCCTCGTGGAGGTTGAGGAAAGTTAACGCCACGTGTAGGTAGAGGAAGGTTGACGCTACTTGGAGGTAGAGGAAGTTTGACGCAACGAGGAGGTACAGGAAGCTTGACCCATGGAGGAGTTAGGGGAAGGTTGACGCCATATTGAGGTAGAGGAATTTTGACGCCCTTTGGAGGTAGAGGAAGGTTAACGCTACGTGGAGGTAGAGGAAGGCTCGCGCCACGAGAAGGTAAAGGAACGTTTACGCCTCGAAGAGATAGAGAAAGGTTTACCCCATGTGGAGGTAGTTGAAGGCTAACGCCATGTGGAGGGAGAGGAAGGTTAACACCACTTGGAGGTAGAGGAAGGTTGACACCCATTGGAGGTACAGGAAGGATGACGCCACGTGTAGGTAGAGGAAAGTTGACGCCACGTGAAGGTAGAGGAAGACTGACGCTACGTAGACGTAGGAAGAAAGTTGACGCCATGTTGAGGTAAAGGAAGGCTTACGCCTCTTGGAGGTATAAGAAATTTGACCCCATGAGGAGGTAAGGGAAGCTTTACGCCTCTTAGATATAGAGGAAGGCTGACGCCATGAGGAGGTAAAGGAAGGGTTACGCCACGTGGAGTTAGAGGAGAGTTGAAGCCAAGTGGAGGTAGAAGAATGTTGACAACACATAAAGCTAGATGAAGTTTGACGCCACGTGGGGGTAAAAGAAGGTTGACGCTACGTAGAGGTAAGAGAGGGTTAACGAAACATGGAGGTAATGAAAGGTTGACGCCATGTAAAGGTAGAGGAAAGTTGACTCCACACGGAGGTAAAGGAAGGTTGACGCCATGTGGAGGTTGAGAAAGGTTAAAGCCACTTGGAGGTAGAGGAAGTTTAACGCCACTTGGATGTAGAGGAATGATGACGCCACGTGGAGGTAGAAGATGGTTGGCGGCACATGAAGTTAGAGGACGTTTGACGCCACGTGCTGTTAGAGGAGGGTTGACGCCAGGTAGAGGTAGAGGAAGGTTGACGCTACGTTGAGGTACAAGACGTTTGACACTACGTTGAGTTAAAGCAAAGTTTACGCCTCGTGGAGGTAGAGGAAGGATGACGCCACTTGGAGGTAGAGGAGCGTTTACACAACTTGGATGTAGAGGAAGGATGAGGCCACGTGGAGGTAGAAGGTTGGCGCTACATGAAGCTAGATGAAGTTTGATGCGACATGGAAGTAGAGGAAGGTTGACGCCACGTGGAGGTAGGGGAATGTTAACGCCACGTGGAGGTAGAGGAAGGTTTACACCAAGTGTAGTTAGAGGAAAGTTAACGCCACTTGGAAGTAGAAAAAGGTTGACGCAAAATGAAGCTAGATGAAAATTGACGGTACGTGTAGGTAGAAGAAGGTTGACGCTACGTAGAGGTAAAAGAATGTTAATGGCACATGAAGATTTAGAAAGGATGACTCCCCGTGGATGTAGATGAAAGTTGACGCCACGTGTAGGTAGAGGAAGGTTGACGCTTCTTGGAGGTAGAGGAAGTTTTAAGCAACGAGGAGGTAAGGGAAATTTGACCCCTGGTGGAGGTAGAGGAAGTTGACGCCATATTGAGGTAGAGGAATTTTGACGCCATATAGAGGTAGAGAAAGGTTAACGCTACGTGGAGGTAGAGGAAGGTTGGCGCCACGAGAAGGAGAGGAAGGTTTACGCCTCGTCGAGGTAGAGGAAGGTTTACCCCATGTGGAGATAATGGAAGGTTAACGCCATATGGAGTGAGAGGAAGGTTAACACCACTTGGAGGTAGAGGAAGGTTGACACGCCTTTGAGGTACAGGAAGGATGATGCCACGTGGAGGTAGAGAAAAGTTGACGCCACGTGAAGGAAGAGGAAGATTGACGCTACATAGACGTAGGAGGAAAGGTGACGCCACGTGGAGGTAAAGGAAGGATTACACCTCGTGGAGGTATAGGAAATTTGTCCCCATGAGCAGGTAAATGAAGCTTTACGCCTCGTGGATGTAGAGGAAGGCTAACGCCATGAGGAGGTAAAGGAAGGGTTACGCCACTTGGAGTTAGAGGAAGGTTGAAGCCAAGTGGAGGTAGAAGAATGTTGACAACACATAAAGCTAGATGAAGTTTGACGCCACGTGGGGGTGGAAGAAGGTTGACGCTACGTAGAGGTAAGAGAGGGTTAACGGAACATGGAGGTAATGAAAGGTTGACGCCATGTAATGGTAGAGGAAGTTTGACTCCACACGGAGGTAAAGGAAGGTTGACGCCATGTGGAGGTTGAGGAAGGTTAATGCCACTTAGAGGTAGAGGAAGTTTAACGCCACTTGGATGTAGAGGAATGATGACACCACGCGGAGGTAGAAGAAGGTTGGCGGCACATGAATTTGGAGGACGTTTGACGCCACGTGCAGTTAGAGGAGGGTTGACGCCAGGTAGAGGTAGAGGGAGGTTGACGCTACGTTGAGGTACAGGAAGTTTGACGCTACGTGGAGTTAAAGCAAGGTTTACGCCTCGTGGAGGTAGAGGAAGGTTGACGCTACTTGGAGGTAGAGGAGCGTTTACACAACTTGGATGTAGAGGATGGATGAGGCCACGTGGAGGTAGAAGAAGGTTGGCGCTACATGAAGCTAAATGAAGTTTGATGCGACATGGAAGTAGAGGAAGGTTGACGCCACGTGGAGGTAGGGGAATGTTCACGCCACGTGGAGGTAGAGGAAGGTTGACACCAAGTGTAGTTAGAGGAAAGTTAACGCCACTTGGAAGTAGAAGAAGGTTGACACAAAATGAAGCTAGATGAAAATTGACGCCAAGTGCAGGGAGAAGGAGGTTGACGCAACATAGAGGTAAAAGAATGTTGATGGCACATGAAGATTGAGAAAGGATGACTCCTCGTGGAGGTAGAGGAAAGTTGACGCCACGTGTAGGTAGAGGAAAGTTGACGCCATGTGTAGGTAGAGGAAGTTTGACGCAACGAGGAGGTAAGGGAAATTTGACCCCTGGTGGAAGTAGAGGAAGGTTGACGCCATATTGAGGTAGAGGAATTTTGACGCCATATAGAGGAAGAGGAAGGTTAACGCTACGTGGAGGTAGAAGAAAGGTTGGCGCCACGAGAAGGAAAGGAAGGTTTACGCCTCGTCGAGGTAGAGGAAGGTTTACCCCATGTGGATATAGTGGAAGGTTAACGCCATGTGGAGGGAGAGGAGGTTAACACCACTTGGAGGTAGAGGAAGGTTGACACCCCTTGGAGGTACAGAAAGGATGATGCCACGTGGAGGTAGAGAAAAGTTGACGCCACGTGAAGGAAGAGGAAGATTGACGCTACATAGACGTAGGAGGAAAGGTGACGCCACGTGGAGGTAAAGGAAGGCTTACGCCTCGTGGAGGTATAGGAAATTTGTCACCATGAGCAGGTAAAGGAAGCTTTACGCCTCGTGGATGTAGAGGAAGGCTAACGCCATGAGGAGGTAAAGGAAGGGTTACGCCACGTGGAGTTAGAGGAAGGTTGAAGCCAAGTGGAGGTAGAAGAATGTTGACAACACATAAAGCTAGATGAAGTTTGACGCCACGTGGGGGTAGAAGAAGGTTGACGCTACGTAGAGGTAAGAGAGGGTTAACGGAACATGGAGGTAATGAAAGGTTGACGCCATGTAATGGTAGAGGAAGGTTGACTCCACACGGAGGTAAAGGAAGGTTGACGCCATGTGGAGGTTGAGGAAGGTTAATGCCACTTGGAGGTAGAGGAAGTTTTTCGCCACTTGGATGTAGAGGAATGATAACGCCACGTTGAGGTAGAAGGTTGGCAGCACATGAAGTTAGAGGACGTTTGACGCCATGTGCAGGTGGAGGAGGGTTGAAGCCAAGTAGAGGTAGAGGAAGGTTGACGGTACATGGAGGTACAGGAAGTTTGACGCTACGTAGAGTTAAAGCAAGGTTTACGCCTCGTGGAGGTAGAGGAAGGTTGACGCCACTTGGAGGTACAGGAGGGTTAACACAACTTGTATGTAGAGGAATGATGACGTCACGTGGAGGTAGAAGAAGGTTGGCGCTACATGAAGCTAGAGGAAGTTTGATGCGACATGGAAGTAGTGGAATGTTGACGCAACGTGGAGGTAGAGGAAGGTTGAAGCTACTTGGACATAGAGGAAATTGACGAAACGTAGAGTTAAAGGAAGGTTTACACCTCGTGGAGGCAGAGGAAGGTTTACGCCATGTGGAGGTAGGGGAATGTTAACGCCACGTGGAGGTAGAGGAAGGTTGACACCAAGTGTAGTTAGAGGAAGGTTAACGCCACTTGGAAGTAGAAGAAGGTTGACGCAAAATGAAGCTAGATGAAAATTGAAGGTACGTGGAGGTTGAAGAAGGTTGACGCTACGAAGAGGTAGAAGAATGTTGATGTCACATGAAGATAGAGTAAGGATGACTCCTCGTGGAGTAGAGGAAAGTTGACGCCACGTGTAGGTAGAGTAAGGTTGACGCTACTTGGAGGTAGAGGAAGTTTGACGCAACGAAGAGGTAAAGTAAGTTTGACCCCTAGTGTAGGTAGAGGAAGGTTGACGCCATATTGAGGTAGAGGAATTTTGACGCCATATGGAGATAGAGGAAGTTTGACGCAACGAGGAGGTACAGGAAGGTTGACACCTGGTAAAGGTAGAGGAAGATTGACCCATATTGAGGTAGAGGAATTTTGACGCCATATGGAGGTAGAGGAAGGTTGACGCTACGTGGAGGTAGAAGAAGGTTGGCGCCACGAGAAGGTAAAGGAAGGTTTACGCCTCGTGGAGATAGAGAAAGGTCTACCCCATGTGGAGGTAGTAGAAGGTTAACGCCATGTGGAGGGAGAGGAAGGTTAACACCACTTGGAGGTAGAGTAAGGTTGACACCCCTTGGAGGTACAGGAAGGATGACGCCACGTGAAAATAGAGGAAAGTTGACGCCACGTGAAGGGAGAGGAAGGCTGACGCTACGTAGACGTAGGAGGAAAGTTAACGCCACGTTGAGGTAAAGGAAGGCTTACGCCTCGTGGAGTTATAGGAAATATGACCCTATGAGGAGGTAAAGGAAGCTTTACTCCTCGTAGATGTAGAGGACGGCTGACGCCAAGAGGAGGTATAGGAAGGGTTACGCCACGTGGAGTTAGAGGAAAGTTGAAGTCAAGTGGAGGTAGAAGAATGTTGATAACACATAAAGCTAGATGAAGTTTGACGCCACGTGGGGGTAAAAGAAGGTTGACGCTACGTAGGGGTAAGGGAGGGTTAACGAAACATGGAGTTAATGAAAGGTTAACGCCACGTAAAGGTAGAGGAAGGTTGACTCCACACGAAGGTAAAGGAAGGTTGACGCCATGTGGAGGTTGAGGAAGGTTAATGCCACTTGGAGGTAGAGGAAGTTTAACGCCACTTGGATGTAGAGGAATGATGACGCCACGCGGAGGTAGAAGAAGGTTGGCGGCACATGAATTTGGAGGAGTTTGACGCCACGTGCAGTTAGAGGGGGGTTGACGCCAGGTAGAGGTAGAGGGAGGTTGACGCTACGTTGAGGTACAGGAAGTTTGACGCTACGTGGAGTTAAAGCAAGGTTTACGCCTCGTGGAGGTAGAGGAAGGTTGACGCTACTTGGAGGTAGAGGAAGTTTGACGCAACGAGGAGGTAAGGGAAATTTGACCCCTGGTGGAGGTAGAGGAAGGTTGACGCCATATTGAGGTAGAGGAATTTTGACGCCATATAGAGGAAGAGGAAGGTTAACGCTACGTGGAGGTAGAAGAAAGGTTGGCGCCACGAGAAGGAAAGGAAGGTTTACGCCTCGTCGAGGTAGAGGAAAGTTTACCCCATGTGGATATAGTGGAAGGTTAACGCCATGTGGAGGGAGAGGAGGTTAACACCTCTTGGAGGTAGAGGAAGGTTGACACCCCTTGGAGGTACAGGAAGGATGACGCCACGTGGAGGTAGAGAAAAGTTGACGCCACGTGAAGGAAGAGGGAGATTGTCGCTACATAGATGTAAGAGGAAAGGTGACGACACGTGGAGGTACAGGAAGGCTTACGCCTCGTGGAGGTATAGGAAATTTGTCCCCATGAGCAGGTAAATGAAGCTTTACTCCTCGTGGATGTAGAGGAAGGCTGACGCCATGA
Source organism: Panulirus ornatus (assembly GCF_036320965.1). Lineage (NCBI taxonomy): Eukaryota > Metazoa > Arthropoda > Malacostraca > Decapoda > Palinuridae > Panulirus > Panulirus ornatus. The sequence continues at coordinate 27,918,876 of NC_092234.1, read as the reverse complement.
GGAGGTAAAGGAAGGGTTACGCCACGTGGAGTTAGAGGAAGGTTGAAGCCAAGTGGAGGTATAAGAATGTTGACAACACATAAAGCTAGATGAAGTTTGACGCCACGTGGGGGGGGAAGAAGGTTGACGCTACGTAGAGGTAAGAGAGGGTTAACGGAACATGGAGGTAATGAAAGGTTGACGCCATGTAATGGTAGAGGAAGGTTGACTCCACACGGAGGTAAAGGAAGGTTGATGCCATGTGGAGGTTGAGAAAGGTTAATGCCACTTGGAGGTAGAGGAAGTTTAACGCCACTTGGATGTAGAGGAATGATGACGCCACGCGGAGGTAGAAGAAGGTTGGCGGCACATGAATTTGGAGGAGTTTGACGCCACGTGCAGTTAGAGGAGGTTGACGCCAGGTAGAGGTAGAGGGAGGTTGACGCAACGTTGAGGTAGAGGAAGTTTGACGCTACGTGAAGTTAAAGCAAGGGTTACGCCTCGTGGAGGTAGAGGAAGGTTGACGCTATTTGGAGGTAGAGGAGCGTTTACACAACTTAGATGTAGAGGAAGGATGAGGCCACGTGGACGTAGAAGAAGGTTGGCGCTACATGAAGCTAAATGAAGTTTGATGCGACATGGAAGTAGAGGAAGGTTGACGCCACGTGGAGGTAGGGGAATGTTCACGCCACGTGGAGGTAGAGGAAGGTTGACACCAAGTGTAGTTAGAGGAAAGTTAACGCCACTTGGAAGTAGAAGAAGGTTGACACAAAATGAAGCTAAATGAAAATTGACGCCAAGTGCAGGGAGAAGGAGGTTGACGCAACGTAGAGGTAAAAGAATGTTGATGGCACATGAAGACTGAGAAAGGATGACTCCTCGTGGAGGTAGAGGAAAGTTGACGCCACGTGTAGGTAGAGGAAGGTTGACGCTACTTGGAGGTAGAGGAAGTTTGACGCAACGAGGAGGTAAGGGAAATTTGACCCCTGGTGGAGGTAGAGGAAGGTTGACGCCATATTGAGGTAGAGGAATTTTGACGCCATATAGAGGAAGAGGAAGGTTAACGCTACGTGGAGGTAGAAGAAAGGTTGGCGCCACGAGAAGGAAAGGAAGGTTTACGCCTCGTCGAGGTAGAGGAAGGTTTACCCCATGTGGATATAGTGGAAGGTTAACGCCATGTGGAGGTAGAGGAAGGTTGACACCCCTTTGAGGTACAGGAAGGATGACGCCACGTGGAGGTAGAGAAAAGTTGACGCCACGTGAAGGAAGAGGGAGATTGACGCTACATTGATGTAGGAGGAAAGGTGACGACATTTGGAGGTAAAGGAAGGATTACACCTCGTGGAGGTATAGGAAATTTGTCCCCATGAGCAGGTAAATGAAGCTTTACGCCTCATGGATGTAGAGGAAGGCTAACGCCATGAGGAGGTAAAGGAAGGGTTACGCCACGTGGAGTTAGAAGAAGGTTGAAGGCAAGTGGAGGTATAAGAATGTTGACAACACATAAAGCTAGATGAAGTTTGACGCCACGTGAGGGTGGAAGAAGGTTGACACTACGTAGAGGTAAGAGAGGGTTAACGGAACATGAAGGTAATGAAAGGTTGACGCCATGTAATGGTAGAGGAAGGTTGACTCCACACGGAGGTAAAGGAAGGTTGACGCCATGTGGAGGTTGAGGAAGGTTAATGCCACTTGGAGGTAGAGGAAGTTTCTCGTCATTTGGATGTAGAGGAATTATAACACTACGTGGAGGTAGAAGGTTGGCAGCACATGAAGTTAGAGGACGTTTGACGCCATGTGCAGGTAGAGGAGGGTTGACGCCAAGTAGAGGTAGAGGAAGGTTGACGGTACGTGGAGGTACAGGAAGTTTGACGCTACGTAGAGTTAAAGCAAGGTTTACGCCTCGTGGAGGTAGAGGAAGGTTGACGCCACTTGGAGGTAGAGGAGGGTTTACACAACTTGGATGTAGAGGAATGATGACGTCACGTGGAGGTAGAAGAAGGTTGGCGCTACATGAAGCTAGAGGAAGTTTGATGCGACATGGAGGTAGAGAAAGGTTGACGCCACGTGGAGTTAGAGGAAGGTTGACGCTACTTGGACGTAGAGGAAATTGACGAAACGTAGAGTTAGAGGAAGGTTTACACCTCGTGGAGGCAGAGGAAGGTTTACGCCATGTGGAGGTAGGGGAATGTTAACGCCACGTGGAGGTAGAGGAAGGTTGACACCAAGTGTAGTTAGAGGAAGGTTAACGCCACTTGGAAGTAGAAGAAGGTTGACGCAAAATGAAGCTAGATGAAAATTGATGGTACGTGGAGGTAGAAGGTTGACGCTACGTAGAGGTAGAAGAATGTTCATGGCACATGAAGATAGAGTAAGGATGACTCCTCGTGGAGTAGAGGAAAGTTGACGCCACGTGTAGGTAGAGGAAGGTTGACGCTACTTGGAGGTATAGGAAGTTTGACACAACGAGGAGGTAAAGGAAGTTTGACCCCTAGTGTAGGTAGAGGAAGGTTAACGCCATATTGAGGTAGAGGAATTTTGACGCCATATGGAGGTAGAGGAAGGTTAACAGTACGTGGAGGTAGAGGAAGGTTGGCGCCACGGGAAGGTAAAGGAAGGTTTACGCCTCGTAGATATACAGAAAGGTTTACCCCATGTGGAGGTAGTGGAAGGTTAACGCCATGTGGAGGGCGAGTAAGGTTAACACCACTTGGAGGTAGAGGAAGGTTGACACCCCGTAGAGGTACAGGAAGGATGACGCCACGTGGAGGTACAGGAAAGTTGACGGCACGTGAAGGTAGAGGAAGGCTGACGCTACGTAGACGTAGAAGGAATGTTGACGCCTCGTTGAGGTAAAGGAAGGCTTACGCCTCGAGGTGGTATATGAAATTTGTCCCCATGAGGAGGTAAAGGAAGCTTTACGCCTCGTACATATAGAGGACGGCTGACGCCATGAGGAGGTAAAGGAAGGGTTACGCCACGTGGAGTTAGAGGAAAGTTGAAGCCAAGTGGAGGTAGAAGAATGTTGACAACAAATAAAGCTAGATGAAGTTTGACGCCACGTGGGGGTAAAAGAAGGTTGACGCTAAGTAGAGGTAAGAGAGGGTTGACGAAACATGGAGATAATGAAAGGTTGACGCCATGTAAAGGTAGAAGAAGGTTGACTCCACACGGAGGTAAAGGGAGGTTGACGCCATGTGGAGGTTGAGGAAGGTTAATGCCACTTGGAGGTAGAGGAAGTTTAACGCCACTTGTATGTAGAGGAATTATGACGCCACGCGGAGGTAGAGGAAGGTTGGCGGCACATGAAGTTAGAGGACGTTTGACGCCACGTACAGTTAGAGGAGGGTTGACGCTAGGTAGAGGTAGAGGGAGGTTGACGCTACGTTGAGGTACAGGAAGTTTGACGCTACGTGGAGTTAAATCAAAGTTTACGCCTCGTGGAGGTAGAGGAAGGATGACGCCACTTGGAGGTAGAGGAGCGTTTACACAAGTTGGAGGTAGAGGAAGGATGAGGCCACGTGGAGGTAGAAGAAGGTTGGCGCTACATGAAGGTAGAGGAAGTTTGATGCGACATGGAGGTAGAGGAAGGTTGACGCCACGTGGAGGTAGGGGAATCTTAGCGCCACGTGGAGGTAGAGAAAGGTTGACACCGAGTGTAGTTAGAGGAAGGTTAACGCCACTTTGAAGTAGAAGAAGGTTGACACAAAATGAAGCTAGATGAAAATTGACGCCATGTGCAGGTAGAAGAAGGTTGGCGCTACGTAGAGGTAAAAGAATGTTGATGGCACATGAAGATTGAGGAAGGATGACTCCTCGTGGAGGTAGAGGAAAGTTGACGCCACGTGTAGGTAGAGGAAGGTTGACGCTACTTGGAGGTAGAAGAAGTTTCACGCAACGAGGTGGTACAGGAAGGTTGACACCTGGGGGAGTTAAAGGAAGGTTGACGCCATATTGAGGTAGAGAAATTTCTACGCCATTTGGAGGTAGAGGAAGGTTAACGCTACGTGGAGGTAGAGGAAGGCTGGCGCCACGAGAAGGTAAAGGAAGGTTTACGCCTCGTGGAGATAAAGGTTTACACCATGTGGAGGTAGCGGAAGGTTAACGCCATGTGGAGGGAGAGGAAGGTTAACACCACTTGGAGGTAGAGGAAGGTCGACACCCCTTGGAGGTACAGGAAGGATGACGCCACTTGGAGGTAGAGAAAAGTTGACGTCACGTAAAAGAAGAGGAAGGTTGACGCTACGTAGACGTAGGAGGAAAGGTGACGCCACGTGGAGGTAAAGGAAGGCTTACGCCTCGTGGAGGTATAGAAAATTTGTCCCCATGAGGAGGTAAAGGAAGCTTTACGCCTAGTGGATGTAGAGGAAGGCTGACGCCATGAGGAGGGAAAGGAAGGGTTACGCTACGTGGAGTTAGAGGAAGGTTGAAGCCAAGTTGAGGTAGAAGAATGTTGACAACACATAAAGCTAGATGAAGTTTGACGCAACGTGGGGGTGGAATAAGGTTGACGCTACGTAGAGGTAAGAGAGGGTTAACGAAACATGGAGGTAATGAAAGGTTGACGACATGTAATGGTAGAGGAAGGTTGACTCCACACGGAGGTAAAGGAAGGTTGACGCCATGTGGAGGATGAGGAAGGTTGACGCCATGTGGAGGATGAGGAAGGTTAATGCCACTTGAAGGTAGTGGAAGTTTTTCGCCACTTGGATGTAGAGGAATGATAACGCCACGTGGAGGTAAAAGGTTGGCGACACATGAAGTTAGAGGACGTTTGACGCCATGTGCAGGTAGAGGAGGGTTGACGACAGGTAGAGGTAGAGGGAGGTTGACGCTACGTGGAGGTACAGGAAGTTTGACGCTACGTGAAGTTAAAGCAAAGTTTACGCCTCGTGGAGGTAGAGGAAGGTTGACGCCACTTGGAGGTAGAGGAGGGTTTACACAACTTGGATGTAGAGGAAGGATGACGCCACGTGGAGGTAGAAGAATGTTGGCGCTACATGAACCTAGAGGAAGTTTGATGCGACATGGAGGTAGAGGAAGGTTGACGCCACGTGGATGTAGAGGAAGGTTGACGCTACTTGGAAGTAGAGGAAAGTTGACGAAACGTAGAGTTAAAGGAAGGTTTACACCTCGTGGAGGCAGAGGAAGTTTGACGCCATGTGGAGGTAGGGGAATCTTAACGCCACGTGGAGGTAGAGGAAGGTTGACACCAAGTGTAGTTAGAGGAAGGTTAACGCCACTTGGAAGTAGAAGAAGGTTGACGCAAAATGAAGCCAGATGAAAATTGACGGTACGTGGAGGTAGAAGAAGGTTGACGATACGTAGAGGTAGAAGAATGTTGATGGCACATGAAGAGGAAGGTTAACGCTACGTGGGGGTAGAGGAAGGCTGGCACCACGTGGAGGTAGGGGAATGTTAACGCCTCGTGGAGGTAGAGGAAGGTTGACACCGAGTGTAGTTAGAGGAAAGTTAACGCCACTTGGAAGTAGAAGAAGGTTAACTCAAAATGAAGCTAGATGAAAATTGACGCCACGTGCAGGTAGAAGAATGTTGACGCTACGTAGAGGTAAAAGAATGTTGATGTCACATGAAGATTGAGAAATGATGACTCCTCGTGGGGGTAGAGGAAAGTTGACGCCACGTGTAGGTAGAGGAAGGTTGACGCTACTTGGAGGTAGAAGAAGTTTGACGCAACGAGGTGGTACAGGAAGGTTGACCCCTGGTGGAGGTAGAGGAAGGTTGACGCCATATTGAGGTAGAGGAATTTTGACGCCATATGGAGGTAGTGGAAGGTTAACGCCATGTGGAGGGAGAGTAAGGTTAACACCACTTGGAGGTAGAGGAAGGTTGACACCCCTTTGAGGTACAGGAAGGATGACGCCACGTAGAGGTAGAGGAAATTTGACGCCACGTGAAGGTAGAGGAAGGCTGACGCTACGTAGACGTAGGAGGAAAGTTGATGCCACGTTGAGGTAAAGGAAGGCTTACGCCTCTTGGAGGTATAGGAAATTTGTCCCCATGAGAAGGTAAAGGAAGCTTTACGCCTCGTAGATATAGAGGACGGCTGACGCCATGAGGAGGTAAAGGAACGGTTACGCCACGTGGAGTTAGAGGAAAGTTGAAACGAAGTGGAGGTAGAAGAATGTTGACAACACATAAAGCTAGATGAAGTTTGACGCCACGTCGGGGTGGAAGAAGGTTGACGCTACGTAGAGATAAGAGAGGGTTAACGAAACATGGAGGTAATGAAAGGTTGACGCCATGTAAAGGTAGAGGAAGGTTGACGCCATGTGGAGGTTGAGGAAGGTTAATGCCACTTGGAGGTAGAGGAAGTTTAACGCCTCATGGATGTAGAGGAATGATAACGCCACGCGGAGGTAGAAGAAGGTTGGCAGCACATGAAGTTAGAGGACGTTTGACGGCACGTTAAGTTAGAGGAGGGTTGACGCCAGGTAGAGGTAGAGGGAGGCTGACTCTACGTTGAGGTACAAGACGTTTGACACTACGTGGAGTTAAAGCAAGGTTTACGCCTCGTGGAGGTAGAGGAAGATTGACACCGAGTGTAGTTAGAGGAAAGTTAACGCCACTTGGAAGTAGAAGAAGGTTGACTCAAAATGAAGCTAGATGAAAATTGACGCCACTTGCAGGTAGAAGAAGGTTGACGCTACGTAGAGGTAAAAGAATGTTGATGGCACATGAAGATTGAGAAAGGATGACTCCTCGTGGAGGTAGAGGAAAGTTGACGCCACGTGTAGGTAGAGGAAGGTTGACGCTACTTGGAGGTAGAGGAAGTTTGACGCAACGAGGTGGTACAGGAAGGTTGATCCCTGGTGGAGGTAGAGGAAGGTTGACGCCATATTGAGGTAGAGGAATTTTGACGCCATATGGAGGTAGTGGAAGGTTAACGCCATGTGTAGGGAGAGGAAGGTTAACACCATTTGGAGGTAGAGGAAGGTTGACACCCCTTGGAGGTACAGGAAGGATGACGCCACGTGGAGGTAGAGGAAAGTTGACGCCACGTGAAGGTAGAGGAAGGCTGACGCTACGTAGACGTAGGAGGAAAGTTGACGCCACGTGGAGGTAAAGGAAGGCTTACTCCTCGTGGAGGTCGAGGAATGTTAACGCCACGAGAAGGTAAAGGAAGGTTTACGCTCCGTGGAGGTAGAGGAAGGTTGACCCCATGTGGAGGTAGAGGAAGGTAACGCCATGTGGAGGGAGAGGAAGGTTAACACTACTTGGAGGTAGAGGAAGTTTGACACCACCTGGAGGTAGAGGAAGGATGAAGCCACGTGGAGGTAGAGGAAAGTTGACGCCATGTGGAGGTACAGGAAGGCTGACGCTACGTAGACGTAGGAGGAAGGTTGACGCCACGTGGAGGTAAAGGAAGGTTTACGCCTCGTGGATGTAGAGGAAGGTTGACGCCAAGAGACGGTAAAGGAAGGTTTACGCCTCGTGGACGTAGAGGAAGGTTTACCCCATTTGGAGGTAGTGGAAGGTTAACGCCATGTGGAGGGAGAGGAAGGTTAACACCACTTGGAGCTAGGGGAAAGTTGACACCCCTTGGAGGTAAAGGAAGGATAACGCCACGTGGAGGTAGAGGGAAGTTAACGCCACGTGAAGGTTGAGGAAGGCTGCCGCTACGTAGACGTCGGAGGAAAGTTGACGCCACGTGGAGGTAAAGGAAGGCTTACGCCTCGTGGATGTAGAGGAAGGTTAACGCCACGAGAAGGTAAAGGAAGGTTTACGCTTCGTGTAGGTAGAGGAAGGTTGACCCCATGTGGAGGTAGAGGATGGTAACGCCATACGGAGGGAGAGGAAGGTTAACACCACTTGGAGGTAGAGGAAGGTTGACACCACCTGGAGGTAGAGGAAGGATGACGCCACTTGGAGGTAGAGGAAAGTTGACGCCATGTGGAGGTACAGGAAGGCCGACGCTACGTAGACGTAGGAAGAGGGTTGACGCGACGTGGAGGTAAAGGAAGGTTTACGCCTCGTGGATGTAGAGGAAGGTTGATGCCAAGAGACGGTAAAGGAAGGTTTACGCCTCGTGGAGGTAGAGGAAGGTTGACCCCATGTGGAGGTAGAGGAGGGATGACGCCACATGGAGGTAGAGGAAAGTCGACGCCACGTGGAGGTAGAGGAAGACTGACGCTACGTAGACGTAGGAGGAAGGTTGACGCCACATGGAGGTAAAGGAAGGTTTACGCCTCGTATAAGTAGAGGAAGGTTGACGCCATGAGCAAGCAAAGGAAGGTTTACGCCTCGTGTAGGTAGAGGAAGGTTAAAGCCACCTGGAGGTAGAGGAAGGTTGACGCTACGTACGTGTAGGAACGTTTACGAAACATAGAGGTGAAGGAAAGTTAAGGCCATGTAAAGGTAGAGGAAGGTTGACGCCACGTTGAGGTAGAGAAAGGTTGACGCCACGTGGAGTTAGAGGAAATTTAAAGCCACGTGGAGGTAGAAGAATATTGACACCACGTGAAGCCAGAGGACGTCTGACGCCACGTGGGGGTAGAAGAAGGTTGACGCTACGTATAGGTAGAAGAAGTTTGACCCCACATGGAGTTAGAGGGGGGTTGACACCATTGGAGTTAGAGAAAGGTTAATGCCACTTGGAGGGAGAGCATGGTTGACACCACTTGGGTGTAAATGAAGGATGACGTGCCACGTGGAGGTAGAAGAAGGTTAGCGCCACACGAAGCTAGAGGAAGTTTGACGCTATGTGGAGGTAGAGGATGGTTGAAGCCACATGGAGCTAGAGGACGGTTGAGGCCACGAGGAGCTAGAGAGAGGTTGACGCCACGTGGAGTTAAAGGAAGGTTTATGCCTCGTTGAGGTAGAGGAAGGTTTACGCCATATAGAGGTAGAGGAATGTAGACGCCATATGCAGGTACAGGAAATTTAACGCCACGTGGAGGTAGAGGTAGTTTGACGACATATAGAGCGAGAGGAATCTTGACGCCGTACGCAGGTAGAGGAAATTTAACGCCACGTGCAGGTAGAGGAAGTTTGACGTCACGAGGATGTAAAGGAAGGTTTACGCCTCGTGGAGGCAGAGGAAGATTGATGCCATATGGAGGTACAAGAAGGTTAACGCCACGTGGAGGTAGAGGAAGGTTGACGCCACGTGGAGTTAGAGGAAATTTGACTCCATGTGGAGGTAGAAAAAGATTGACACCACTTGAAGCTAGAGGAAGTTTGACGTCACGTGGAGATAGAAGAATGTTGATGCAACGTAGAGGTAGAAGAATTGTAATGCCACATGAAGGTAGAGGAAAGTTGACGCAACTTGGAGGTAGAAGAATGTTGAGGCCACGTGAAGGTAGAAGAAGGTTGACGCCAAGTGGAGTTAAAGGAGGGCTGACGCTACGTAGAGGTAGAGGAAGACTGACGTCACGAGGAGGTAGAGGAAGGCTGACACTACGTAGAGGAAGGGGAAAACTAACGTTACTTGAGGTAGAAGAATATTGACGCCAGGTGGATGTAGTGGAAGGTTGATGCCACATGGTTGACGCTACGTAGACGTAGAAGAAGGTTGACGCCACGTGGAGGTAAAGAAAGGTTTACGCCTCTTGGAGGTATAGGACGCCATGAGGAGGTAAGGGAAGGGTTACGCCACGTGGATGTAGAGGAAGGTTGACGCTATGAGGAGGTAAAGGAATGTTTACGTCACGTGGAGTTAGAGGAAGGTTGAAGCCACGTGGAGATAGAAGAATGTTGACAACACATAAAACTAGATGACGTTTGAGGCCACGTGGAGGTAGAAGAAAGTTGACGTTACGTAGAGGTAGGGGAAGGGTGACGACACATGGAGGTAAAGGAAAGTTGATGCCATGTAAAGGTAGAGGAATGTTGACTCCACATGGAGGTAGAGGATGGTTGACGCCATGTGGAGGTTGAGGAAGGTTAACGCCACTTGGAGGTAGAGGAAGTTTGACGCCACTTGGATGTAGAGGAATGATGACGCCACCTGGAGGTAGAAGATGGTTGGCGGCACATGAAGCTAGCGATGTTTGACGCCTCGTGGAGGTAGAGGAAGGTTGACGCTATGTGGGGTAGAGGAGTGGTGACCCTTTTAGAGGTAGAGGAAAGTTGATGCCATATAGAGGTAGAGGAATGTTGACGCCATATGGGGGTCGGCGAAATTTAACGCCACGTGGAGGTAGAGGAACGTTGACGCCACCAGGAAGTAAAGGAAGGTATACGCCTCGTGTAGGTAGAGGAAGGTTGACGCCATGTGAAGGTAGAGGAAGGTTAACGCCACATGGAGGTAGAGGAAGGTTGACACCCGGTGGAGTTAGAGGAAGGTTGACGCCATGTGGAGGTACAAAAACATTGACACCACATGAAGCTAGGGGAAGTTTGATGCTACGTGGAGGTAGAAGATTGATACTAAGTAGAGGTAGAAGAATGGTAATGCCGCATGAAGGTAGAGGAGAGTTGACGCAACGTGGAGGTAGAAGAATTTTGACACCACGTGGAGGTGGAGGAAGGTTGACGCCACGTGGAGTTAGAAGAAGGCTGACACTACTTAGAGGTAGAGGAAGACTGACGCCACGTGGAGGCAGAAGAATGCTGACGCCACATATAGGTAGAGGAAGGATGACGCCACGTGAAAGTAGAGGAAGGCTGACGCTACGTAGATACAGAGGAAGGTTAACGCCATATAGAGGTAAAGGAAGGTTTACGCCTCGTGGAGGTAGTAGAAGGTTGGTGCCTCGAGGAGGTAAAGGAACCTTTACGAATCGTGGAGGTAGAGGAAGGTTAAAGCCACATGTAGGTAGAGGAATGTTGATGCTTAGTAGAGGTATAGGAACGTTGACGTCACATGGAGGTAAAGGAAGGTTGACTTCATGTAGATGTAGAGAAAGATTAACACCAACTGGAGGTAGAGGAAGGTTGACGCCACTTAGAGGTAAAGGAAGGATGACGCCACGTGCAGGTAGAAGAAGTTTGACGCCATATGAAGATAGAGGAAGTTTGACGTCACGTGGAGGTAGAGGAAGTTTGACGCTAGCTAGAGATAGAGGAAGGTTCACGCTACGTGAAAGTAGAGGAAGGTTAACGCCACGTGGAGGTAAAGGAAGGTTTTCACCTCGTTGAGGTAGAGGAAGGTTGACGCCATGTAGAGGTAGAGGAAGGTTAACGCCACTTGGAGGTAGAGGAAGGTTGACGCCACGTGTAGTTAGAGGAAGTTTGTCGCCACGTGGATGTAGGAGAAGGTTGACTCCACATGAAGATACAGGAGGTTTGACGCCACGAGGAGGTAGAAGGTTGACGCCAGTTAGAGGTAAAAAATGTTGACGCAACATGAAGGTAAAGGAAGGTTGACGCCTCTTTGAGGCAGAAAAATGACGCCACGTATAGGTAGAGGAAGGTTGACGCTACGTGGAGGTAGAGGAAGGTTGACGCAACGAGGAAGTAAAGGTAGGTTAACAGCTGTTGGAGGTAGAGGAAAGTTGACGCCATATGGAGGTAGAGGAATGTTGAAGACATATGGAGGTAGTGCAAGGTTAATGCTACGTAGAGGTAGAGGAATGCTGACGCCAAGAGGAGGTAAAGGAAGGTTTTCGCCTCGTGGAGGTAGAGGAAGGATGACGCCATGTGGAGGTAGAGAAAGGTTCACTTCATATGGAGGTAGATTTATGTTCACGCAATATGGAGGTAGAGGAAATTTAACGCCACATGGAGGTAGAGGAAGGATGACGACACAAGGAGTTATAGGACGGTTTACGACTCGTGGAGGTAGAGTAAGGTTTGCGCAATGTGGGGGTAAAGGAAGGTTAACGCTACGTTGAGGTGGAGGAAGTTTGACGCCACGTGGAGTTAGAGGAACGTTGACGCCATGTGGAGGTGAAAAAAGGTTGACACCACATGAAGCTACAGGAAATTTGACGCCACGTGGACGTAGAAGAAAATTCATGCTACGTAGAGGTGGAAGAAAGGTAACGCCACACGAAGGTAGAGGAAAGTTGACGTAACGTGAAGGTAAAAGAATGTTGACGCCGGGTGGAGATCGAAGAGGGTTCACGCCTCATGGAGGTAGACGAAGGCTGACACTACGTCGAGGAAGAGGAAAATAAACGTCACGTGGAGGTAGAAGAGTGTTGACGCCACGTGGATGTAGTGTAACGTTGACGGCACGTGGAGGTGGAGGAAGGCTGAAACTACGTAAACTTAGAGGAATGTTGACGCCACGTGGAGGTAAAGGAAGGTTTACGCCTCGTGGAGGTATAGGAAATTTGTCGCCATGAGGAGGTAAAGGAAGGTTTGCGCGTCGTGGATTTAGAGGAAGGCTGACGCCATGAGGAGGTAAAGGAAGGTTTACGTCACGTGGAGTTAGAGGAAGGTTGAAGCCAAGTGGAGGTAGAAGAATGTTGACAACACATGAAGCTAGATGACGTTTGACGCCACGTGGGGGTAGAAGGTTGACGCTACGTAGAGGTAAGGGAAGGTTAACGAAACATGGAGGTAAAGGAAGGTGGACGCCACGTAAAGGTAGAGGAAGGTTGACTCCACACGGAGATAGAGCAAGGTTGACGCCACGTGGAGGTAGAGGAAGGTTGAAGCCACGTGGAGGTTAAGGAGGGTTTACGCCTCGTGGAGGCATAGGAAACTTGTCCCCATGAGGAGGTAAAGGAAGCTTTACGCCTCATGGATGTAGAGGAAGGCTGACGCCATGAGGAAGTAAAGGAAGGTTTACGCCTCGTGGAGGTAGAGGAAGGTTGACGCCACTTGGAGGTACAGGAGGGTTGACACAACTTGGATGTAGAGGAAGGATGAGGCCACGTGGAGGTAGAGGAAGGTTGACGCCACGTGGAGGTAGAGGAAGGTTGACGCTACTTGGAGGTAGAGGAAAGTTGACGAAACGTAGAGTTAAAGGAAGGTTTACGTCTCGTGGAGGTAGAGGAAGGTTGACGCCATGTGGAGGTAGGGGAATGTTAACGCCACGTGGAGGTAAAGGAAGGTTGACACCAAATGTAGTTACAGGAAGGTTAACGCCACTTGGAGGTAGAAGAAGGTTGACACAAAATGAAGCTAGATGAAAATTGACGCCACGTGGAGATAGAAGAAGGTTGACGCTACGTAGAGGTAAAAGAATGTTGATGGCAAATGAAGATAGAGAAAGGTTGACTCCTCGTGGAGGTAGAGGAAACTTGACGCCACGTGTAGGTAGAGGAAGCTTGACGCTACGAGGAGGTAGAGGAAGTTTGACGCAACGAGGAGGTAAAGGAGGTTTGACCCCTGGTGGAGGTAGAGGAAGGTTGACGCCATATTGAGGTAGAGGAATGTTGACTCCTAATGGAGGTAGAGGAATGTTAACGCTACGTGGATGTAGAGGAAGGTTGGCGCCACGAGAAGGTAAAGGAAGGTTTACGCCTCGTTAAGGTAGAGGAAGGTTTACCCCATGTGGAGGTAGTGGAAAGTTAACGCCATGTGGAGGGAGAGGAAGGTTAACACCACTTGGAGGTAGAGGAAGGTTGTCACCCCTTGGAGGTACAGGAAGGATGACGCCACGTGGAGGTAGAGGAAAGTTGACGCCACGTGAAGGTAGAGGAAGGCTCACGCTACGTAGACGTAGGAGGAAAGTTGACGCCACGTGGAGGTAAAGGAAGGCTTACGCCTCGTGGATGTAGAGGAAAGTTAACGCCACGAGAAGGTAGAGGAAGGTTGACCCCATGTGGAGGTAGAGGAAGGTTGACCTCATATGGAGGTAGAGGAAGGTAACGCCATGTGGAGGGAGAGGAAGGTTAACGCGACTTGGAGGTAGAGGAAAGTTGACACCACCTGGAGGTATAGGAAGGATGACGCCACGTAAAGGTAGAGGAAAGTTGACGCCATGTGGAGGAACAGGAAGGCTGACGCTACGTAGACGTAGGAGGAAGGTAGACGCCACGTGAAGGTAAAGGAAGGTTTACGCCTCGTGCAGGTAGAGAAGGCTGACCCTATGTGGAGGTAGAGGAAGGATGACGCCACGTGGAGGTGGAGGAAAGTTGACGCCACGTGGAGGAAGAGGAAGACTGACGCTACGTAGACGTAGGAGGAAGGTTGACGCAACGTGGAGGTAAAGGAAGGCTTACGCCTCGTATATGTAGAGGAAGGTTGACGCCATGAGGAAGTAAAGGAAGGTTTACGCCTCGTGGACGTAGAGGAAGGTTAAACCCACCTGGAGGTAGAGGAAGGTTGACGCTTCGTAGGTGTGGGAACATTGACGAAACATAGAGGTAAAAGAAAGTTTAGGCCATGTAAAGGTAGAGGAAGGTTGACGCCACGTTGAGGTAAAGGAAGGTTGACGCCACCTGGAGTTAGAGGAAAGGTAAAGCCACGTGGAGGTAGAAGAATATTGACACCACGTGAAGCCAGAGGACGTCTGACGCCACGTGGGGGTAGAAGAAGGTTGACGCCACGTATAGATAGGGGAAGGTTGACTCCACATGGAGTTAGAGGAGGGTTAACGCCATTTGGAGGTAGAGGAAGGTTAATGCCACTTGGAGGTAGAGGATGGTTGACACCACTTGGATGTAAAGGAAGTATGACGCCACGTGGAGGTAGAAGAAGGTTGGTGCCACATGAAGCTAGATGAAGTTTGACGCCACGAGGAGGTAGAGGAAGGTTGACGCCACATGTAGGTAGAGGACGGTTGAGGCTACGGCGAGGTAGAGAAAGGTTGACACCACGTGGAGTTAAAGGAAGGTTTACGCCTCGTTGAGGTAGAGGAAAATTGACGCCATAGAAAGGTAGAGGAATGTAGACGCCATATGCAGGTACGGGAAATTTAACGCCACGTGGAGGTAGAGGAAGTTTGACGTCATATAGAGGTAGAGGAATCTTGACGCCATACGCAGGTAGAGAAAATTTAACGCCACTTGGAGGTAGAGGAAGTTTGACGCCACGAGGAAGTAAAGGAAGGTTTACGCCTCGTGGAGGCAGAGGAAGATTGATGCCATATAGAGGTACAGGAAGGTTAACGCTACGTGGAGGTAGAGGAAGGTTGACGCCACGTGGAGTTAGAGGAAATTTGACGCCATGTGGAGGTAGAAAAAGATTGACACCACTTGAAGCTAGAGGAAGTTTGACGCAACGTGGAGGTAGAAGAATGTTGATGCTACGTAGAGGTAGAAGAATTGTAATGGCACATGAAGGTAGAGGAAAGTTGACGCAACCTGGAGGTAGAAGAATGTTGAGGCCACGTGAAGGTAGAAGAAGGTTGACGCCACGTGAAGTTAAAGGAAGGCTGACACTGCGTAGAGGTAGAGGAAGACTGACGTCACGAGGAGGTAGAAGAATGCTGACGCCACATGGAGGTAGAGGAACGTTGACGCTACATGGAAGTAGAGGAAGGCTGACGCTACGTAGACGTAGAGGAAGGCTGACGCCTCAAGGAGGTAAAGGAAGGTTTACGCCTCGTGGAAGTAGAGGATGGTTAAAGCCACGTGAAGGTAAGAGAAGGTTGACTCTTCTTAGAGGTATAGGAAAGTTGACGATACATGGAAGTAAAGTTAGGTTGACGCCATATAAAGGTAAAGGAAAGTTGAAGCCACGTGGAGGTAGAGGAAGGTTGACGCCACGTGGAGGTAGAAGAACGTTGACATCACCTGAAGGTAGAGGACGTTTGACTACATGTGGAGTTAGAAGACAGGTGACGCTACGTAGAGGTAGGGGAAGGTTGACGACATAAGGAGATAAAGGAAGGTTGACGCCATGTAAAGGTAGAGGAAGGTACACTCCACACAGAGGTAGAGAAAGGTTGACGCCATGTGGAGGTAGAGGAAAGTTAACGCCACTTGGAGGTAGCGGAAGGTTGACGCCACTTGGATGTAGAGGAAGGATGACGCTACGTGGAGGTAGAAGAAGGTTGGCGCCACGTGAAGCTGGAGGAAGTTTGAAGCCACATGGAGGTAGAGGAAGGTTGACGCTACGTGGAGGTAGAGGAAGGCGGACGCCACGTGGAGTTAAAGGAAGGTTTAAGCCTCGTGGAGGTAGAGGAAGGTACACGTCATGTGGAGGTAGAGGAAGGTTAACGCCATGTGGAGATAGAGGCAGGTTGACGCCACGTGTAGTTAGAGAAAGGTTGACGCCACGTGGAGGTAGAAGAAGGTTGACACCTCATGAAGCTAGAGGAAGTTTGACGCAACGTTGAGGTAGAAGGTTGACGATACATAGAGGTAGAAGAATGTTGATGCCACATGAAGATAGAGGAATATTGACTCCTCGTGGAGGTAGAGGAATGCTGATGCCACATGTAGGTAGAGGAAGGTTGACGCTACGTAGAGGTAGAGGAAGGTTGACGCAACGTGGAGGTAAAGAAAGGTTGACCCTGTTGGAGGTAGAGGAAGGTTGACGCCATATTGAGGTAGAGGAATGTTGACGCCATATGGAGGTAGAGGAAGGTTAACGCTACGTGGAGATCGAGGAAGTTTGAAGCCACGAGAAGTAAAGGAAGGTTTACGCCACGTGGAGGTAGAGGAAGGTTGACCCTATGTGGAGGTAGAGGAAGGTTAACGACATGTGGAGGTAGAGAAAGGTTAACACCACTTGGAGGTAGAGGAAGTTTGACGCCACTTGGAGGTAGAG
The DNA here is from genome assembly GCF_036320965.1 of Panulirus ornatus. NCBI lineage: Eukaryota > Metazoa > Arthropoda > Malacostraca > Decapoda > Palinuridae > Panulirus > Panulirus ornatus. The sequence goes on along the minus strand of NC_092234.1, from coordinate 27,902,319 downwards.
GAAGGATGACGCCACGTGGAGGTAGAGGAAGGTTGACGCCACGTGGATGTTGAGGAACGATGACGCCACGTGGAAGTAGAAGAAGGTTGGCGCCACATGAAGCTAGAGGAAGTTTGATGCCACGTGGAGGTAGAGGAAGGTTGACGCCACGTCGAGGTAGAGGAAGGTTGACGCCACGTGGAGTTAAAGGAATGTTTATGCCTCGTGGAGGTAGAGGAAGGTTGACGCCATATGGAGGTAGAGGAAGTTTGACGCCTTATAGAAATAGAGGAATGTTGCCGCCATATGCAGGTAGAGGACATCTAACGCCATGTGGAGGTAGAGGAAGTTTGACGCCAAGAGGATGTAAAGGAAGGTTTCCGCCTCGTGGAGGGAGAGGAAGATTTACGCCATAAGCAGGTAGAGGAAGGGTAACGCCACGTGGAGGTAGAGGAAGGTTGACGCCATATGCAGGTAGGAAAAGGTTAACACCACTTGAAGCTAGAGGAAGTTTGACGCCACGTGGAGGTAGAAGAAGGTGGATGCTACGTAGAGGTAATGCCACATGAAGGTAGAGGAAGGTTGACCCTACGTGGAAGAAGAGGAAGGCTGACGCTACGTAGATGTAGCGGAAAGTTGACGCCATGTGGAGGTAAAGGAAGGTATACGCCTCGTGGAGGTAGAGGAAGGTTGACGCCTGGAGGAGGTAAAGGAAGCTTTACGCCTTTTGGGGGTATAGGAAGGTTAAAGCCACGTGGAGGTAAGGGAAGGTTGACGCTTCTTAGAGGTAAAGTTGATGATACGTGGAAGTAAATAAGCTTGACGCCATGTAAAGGTAGGAAGGTTGAAGCCACGTGGATGTAGAGGAAGGTTGACGTCACGTGGAGGGAGAAGAATATTGACACCACATGAAGCTAGAACGTTTGACATCTGGAGGTAGAAGAAGGTTGACGCTACGTAGAGGTAGGGGAAGGTTGTCGACAAATGGAGGTAAAGGAAGGTTGACGCCATGTAAAGGTAGAGAAAGGTTGACTCCACATGGAGGTAGAGGAAGGTTGACGACATGTGGAGGTACAGGAAGGTTAACGCTACTTGGAGGTAGAAGAAGGTTGACGCCATGTGGAGTTAAAGGAAGGTTGACGCTACATGGAGGAAGAGGAAGGTTGACGCCATGTGGAGTTAAAGGAAGGTTTAAACCTCGTGGAGGTAGAGGAAGGTTAACGCCGTATGGAGGTTGAGGCAGGTTGACGCCACGTGTACTTAGAGGAAGGTAGACGCCACTTGGAGGGAGAAGGTTGACACCTCATGAAGCTAGAGGAAGTTTGACGCAACGTAGAGGTAGAAGGTTGACGCTACATAGAGGTAGAAGAATGTTGATGCCACATGAAGATAGATGAAGGTTAACTCCTCGTGGAGGTAGAGGGAAGTTGACGCCACATGTAGGTAGTGGAAGGTTGACGCTACGTAGAAGTAGAGGAAGGTTGACGCAACGAGGAGGTAAAAGAAGGTTGACCCCTATTAGAAATAGAGGAAGCCACAGGAAGCTAGAGGAAGTTTGACGCCACGTGGAGGTACGGGAAGGTTGAGCCACGGGGAGGTACAGGAAGGTTGACGCTACGTGGAGGTAGAGGAAGGTTGACGCCACGAGGAGTCAAAGGAAGGTATACGCCTCGTGGAGGTAGAGGAAAGTTGACACCATTTAGAGGTAGAGGAAGGTTGATCCCTGATAGAGGTAGAGGAAGGTTGACGCAATGTAGAGGTAGAGAAATGTTGACGCCATATGGAGGTAGAGGAAGGTTAACACCATCTGGAAGTAGAGGAGGTGGAGGAAGGTTAAAGCCACGAGGAGGTGAAGGAAGGTTTACGCCTCATTGAGGTAGAGGAAGTTAACGCCAAATGGAGGTAGAGGAAGGTTAATACCACCTGGAAGTAGAGGAAGGTTGACTCCACGTGGAGTTAGAGGAAGGTTGACGCCATGTGGATGTAGAAAAAGATTTACACCACATGAAGCTAGAGGAAGTTTGACGCCATGTGGAGGTAGAAGAAGGTTGATGCTACGTAGAGGTAGAAGGATGGTTATGCCAAATGAAGGTACAGGAAAGTTGACGCAGCTTGGAGGTAGAAGAATGATGACGAAACGTGGAGGTAGAGGAAGGTTGACCGCACATGGAGTTAAAGAAAGGCTGACACAACGTAGAGGTAGAGGAAGACTGACGTCATATGGAGGTAGAAGAATGCTGACGCCACATTGAGGTAGAAGAAGGTTGACGCCACGTGGAAGTAGAGGAAGGCTGAACCTACGTAGACGTAGAGGAAGGTTGACGCCATGTGGAAGTAAAGGAAGGTCTACGCCTCGTGGAGTTAGAGGAAGATTAAAGCCACATGGAGGTACAGGAAGGGTGACGCTTCGTAGAGGTATAGGAACGTTGACGACACATGGAGGTAAAGGAAGTTTGACGCCATGTAAAGGCAGAGGAAGGTTGACGCCACGTGGAGGTAGAGGAAGGTTGACAACACGTTGAGTTAGAGGAAGGCTGACGCCACGTGGAATTATAAGAGTATTTACACCACATGAAGCTAGAGGACCTTTGAAGACACGTGGAGGTAGAAGAAGGTTGACACTGCGTAGAGGTAGGGGAAGGTTGACGACACATGGAGGTAAAGGAAGGTTGACGTCATGTGGAGGTAGAGGAACGTTAAAAACAATTGGAAGGGTAACGCCACGTGGAGGTAGAGGAAGGTTGACGCCATATGCAGGTAGGAAAAGGTTAACACCACTTGAAGCTAAAGGAAGTTTGACGCCACGTGGAGGTAGAAGAAGGTGGATGCTACGTAGAGGTAGAAGAATGGTAATGCCACATGAAGGTAGAGGAAGGTTGACCCTACGTGGAAGTAGAGGAAGGCTGACGCTACGTAGATGTAGCGGAAAGTTGACGCAACGTGGAGTTAAAGGAAGGTTTACGCCTCGTGGAGGTAGAGGAAGGTTGACGCCATGTCCAGGTAGAGGAAGGTTAACGCCACGTGGAGGTACAGGAAGGTTGACGCAACGTGGAGTTAAAGGAAGGTTTACGCCTCGTGGAGGTAGAGGAAGGTTGACGCCATGTGGAGATAGAGTAAGGTTAACGCCACGTGGAGGTAGAGGCAGTTTGACGCCACGTGTAGTTAGAGGAAGGTTGACGCCACGTGGAGGTAGAAGGAGGTTGACACCACATGAAGCTAGACGAAGTTTGACGCCACGTGCAGGTAGAAGGTTGAAGCTACGTAGAGGTAGAAGAATGTTGATGCCACTTGAAGATGGAGGTAGATTGACTCCTCGTGGAGGTAGAGGAAAGTTGACGCCACGTGTATGTAGTGAAAGGTTGACGCTACGTGTAGGTAGAGGAATGTTGACACCACGAGGAGGTAAAGGAAGGTTCACCCTTGGTGGAGGTAGAGGAAGGTTGACGCCATATTCAGGTAGAGGAATGTTGACGCTATATGGAAGTAGAGTTATATTAACACTAGGTGGAGGTACGGGAAGGATGACGCCACGAGAAGGTAAAGGAAGGTTTACGCCTCGTGGAGGTAAAGGAAGGTTAACCCCATGTGGAGGTAGAGGAACGTTGACGCCATGTGGCGTTAGAGGAAGGTTAACACCACATGGAGGTAGAGGAAGGTTGACGCCACTTCGAGATAGAGGAAGGATGACGCCACGTGGAGGTAGATGAAGATTGACGTCACATGAAACTAGAGAACGTTTGACGCCACATGGAGGTAGAGGAAGGTCAACGCCATTTGGAGGGAGAGGAAGGTTGACGCTTCGTGGAGGTAGAGGAAGGCTGACGCCACGTGGAGTTAAAGGAAGGTTTACGCCTCGTTGAATTAGAGGAAGGTTGACGCCATGTGGAGGTAGAGGAAGGTGCACGCCACGTGGAGGTAGAGGAAGGTTGACGCCACGTGTAGTTAGAGGAAGGTCGATGGCACGTGTAGGTAGAAGAAGGTCGACACCAAATGAGGCTAGAGGAAGTTTGGCGCCACGTGGAGGTAGAAGAAGGTCGACGCTACATAGAGGTAGATGTTGTGTTGACGCCACATGAAGATAGACGAAAGTTGACACTGTGTGGAGGTAGAGGAAGGTTGACGCAACTAGGAGGTAAAGGAAGGTTGTCCCCTGTTGGAGGTAGAGGAAAATTGACACCATATTAAGGTAGAAAATATTGACGCCATATGGAGGTAGAGCAAGGTTAATGCCACGTGGAGGTAGAGGAAGGCTGACGCCACGTGGAGTTAAAGGAAGGATTACGCCTCGTGGAGGTAGGGGAAGGTTGACGCCATGTGGATGCAGAGGAAAGTTGACTCCTGGTGGAGGTAGAGGAAGATTGACGCCATATGGAGGTAGAGGAATGTTGAAGCCATATGGAGATATAGGAAATTTAACGCCATTATTACATGACAGCTAGAGACGGAGTGTGAACGAATGGGGCCTTTGGTGTTTTTCCTAGCGCTACCTCGCACACATGAGGGGGGAAGGGGGTTGTTATTCCATGTGTGGCGAGGTGGCGATGGGAACAAATAAAGGCAGACAGTGTGAGTTATGTACATGTGTATATATGTATATGTCTGTGTGTGTATATATATGTGTACATTGAGATGTATAGGTATGTATATTGTGCATGGGTGGACATGTATGTATATACATGTGTATGTGGGCGGGTTGGGCCATTCTTTCGTCTGTTTCCTTGCGCTACCTCGCTAACGCGGGAGACAGGGACAAAGCAAAATAAATAAATATGAATAAAATATATCTTTCAAACTATTCGCCATTTCCCGCGTTAGCAAGGTAGCGTTAAGAACATGCCTTATCCAGATACATAAATGATTCATACAAATCCATTTGCTTTTCTAAATATTTCTCACATACATTCTTCAAAGCAAACACCTGATCCACACATCCCCTACCACTTCTGAAACCACACTGCTCTTCCCCAATCTAGTGCTCTGTACATGCCTTCACCCTCTCAATCAATACCCTCCCATATAATTTCCCAGGAATACTCAACAAACTTATATCTCTGTAATTTGAGCACTCACTCTTATCCCCTTTGCCTTTGTACAATGGCACTATGCAAGCATTCCGCCAATCCTCAGGCACCTCACCGTGAGTCATACATACATTAAATAACCTTACCAACCAGTCAACAATACAGTCACTACCTATCTAATAAATTCCACTGCTATACCATTCAAACCCGCTGCCTTTCCGGCTTTCATCTTCCGCAAAGAGTTTACTACCTCTTTTTCGTTTACCAAATCATTTTCATCAACCCTCTCACTCTGTATACCACCTCGACCAATATCTGCCATTCTATCATCTAACACATTCAACAAATCTTCAAAATACTCACTCATTCTCCTTCTCACATCACCACTACTTGTTATCACCTCCTCATTAGCCCCCTTCATTGAAGTTCCCATTTGTTCCCTTGTCTTACGCACTTTATCTACCTCCTTCCAAAACGTCTTTTTATTCTCCCTGATATTTAATAATACTTTCTCACACCAACTCTCATTTGCCCTCTTTTTCTCCTCTTGCACCTTTCTGTTCACCTCCTTCCTCTTTCTTTTATACATCTCTCAGTCATTTGCATTATTACCCTGTAAAAATGGTCCAAATGCCTATCTCTTCTCTTTCACTAATAATCTGACTTCTTCATCCCACCACTCACTAGCCTTTCTAATCAGCCCACCTCTCACGCTAATTGCCACAAGCATCTTTTGTGCAAGCCATCACTGCTTCCCTAAATACATGCCCTTCCTCCCTCACTTCCCTAATGTTCTTTGTTCTCACCTTTTTCATTCTGTACTCAATCTCTCCTCGTTCTTCCTCACACAAGTCTCCTTCCCAAGCTCACTTATTCTCATTCAGGTTCCTTTCCTCAAACATACTAACTATCTCACCTTTTTTCTCATCTTGGTTACATCCACACACATTTAGACTCCCCAATCTGAGCCTCTGAGGATGATGAGCACTCCTTATTCTGTTTCCCCTTTTAGAAAATTAAAATACAAGGAGGGGATGTTATCCAGCCCTCCGCTCCCGTCCCCTTTAGTCGCCTTCCATGACACGTGAGGAATGCGTGGGAAGTATTCTTTCTCCCCTATCCCCAGGGATAATATATGAATATATATTTATATATATATATATATATATATATATATATATATATATATATATATATATATATGTATATGTATATATATAATATATATATATATATATATATATATATATATATATATATATATATATATATATATATATATATATATATATATATATATATATATATATATATATATATATATATATATATATATATATATAATATATATATATATATATATATATATATATATATATATATATATATATAATATATATATATATATATATATATATATATATATATATATTGTTCTCACCTTTTTTCATTCTGTACTCAGTCTCTCCTGGTACTTCCTCACACAAGTCTCCTTCCCAAGCTCACTTACTCTCACCACCCTCTTCACCCCAACATTCACTCTTCTTTTCTGAAAACCCATACAAATCTTCACCTTAGCCTCCACAAGATAATCATCAGACATCCCTCCAGTTGCACCTCTCAGCACATTAACATCCAAAAGTCTCTCTTTCGCGCGCCTGTCAATTAACACGTAATCCAATAACGCTCTCTGGCCATCTCTCCTACTTACATACGTATACTTGTGTATATCTCGCTTTTTAAACCGGGTATTCCCAATCATCAGTCCTTTTTCAGCACATAAATCTACAAGCTCTTCACCATTTCCATTTACAACACTGAACACCCCATGTATACCAATTATTCCCTCAACTGCCACATTACTCACCTTTGCATTCAAATCACCCATCACCATAACCCGGTCTCGTGCATCAAAACTACTAACACACTGATTCAGCTGCTCCCAAAACACTTGCCTCTCATGATCTTCCTTCTCATGCCCAGGTGCATATGCACCAATAATCACCCATCTCTCTCCATCAACTTTCAGTTTTACCCATATTAATCAAGAATTTACTTTCTTACATTCTATCACATACTCCCACAACTCCTGTTTTAGGAGTACTGCTACTCCTTCCCTTGCTCTTGTCCTCTCACTAACCCCTGACTTTACTCCCAAGACATTCCCAAACCACTCTTCCCCTTTACCCTTGAGCTTCGTTTCACTCAGAGCCAAAACATCCAGGTTTCTTTCCTCAAACATACTACCTATCTCTCCTTTTTTCACCTCTTGGTTACATCCACACACATTTTGACACCCCAGTCTGAGCCTTCCAGGAGGATGAGCACTCCCCGCGTGACTCCTTCTTCTGTTTCCCATTTTAGAAAGTTAAAAAATACAAGGATGGGAGGATTTCTGGCCCCCCCGCTCCCATCCCCTCTAATCGCCTTCTACGAACAATGGAAATAAGGGGAGTGGAGGAGGAATGGGATGTATTTAGGGAATTAGTGATGGATTGCGCAAAAGATGCTTGTGGCATGAGAAGAGTGGGAGGTGGGTTGATTAGAAAGGGTAGTGAGTGGTGGGATGAAGAAGTAAGATTATTAGTGAAAGAGAAGACAGAGGCATTTGGACGATTTTTGCAGGGAAAAAATGCAATTGAGTGGGAGATGTATAAAAGAAAGAGACAGGAGGTCAAGAGAAAGGTGCAAGAGGTGAAAAAGAGGGCAAATGAGAGTTGGCGTGAGAAAGTATCATTAAATTTTAGGGAGAATAAAAAGATGTGATAGCAAGTAGTGGTGATGTGAGAAGGAGATGGAGTGAGTATTTTGAAGGTTTGTTGAATGTGTTTGATGATACAGTGGCAGATATAGGGTGTTTTGGTCAAGGTGGTGTGCAAAGTGAGAGGGTTAGGGAAAATGATTTGGAAACAGAGAAGAGGTAGTAAAAGCTTTGCGGATGATGAAAGCCGGCAAGCCAGCATGTTTGGATGGTATTGCAGTGGAATTTATTAAAAAAGGGGGTGACTGTATTATTGACTGGTTGGTAAGGTTATTTAATGTATGTATAACTCATGGTGAGGTGCCTCAGGATTGGCGGAATGCGTGCATAGTGCCATTGTACAAAGGCAAAGGGGATAAGAGTGAGTGCTCAATTTACAGAGGTATAAGTTTGTTGAGTATTTCTGGTAAATTATATGGGAGGGTATTGATTGAGAGGGTGAAGGCATGTACAGAGCATCAGATTGGGGAAGAGCAGTGTGGTTTCAGAAGTGGTAGAGGATGTGTGGATCAGGTGTTTGCTTTGAAGAATGCATGTGAGAAATACTTAGAAAAGCAGATGGATTTGTATGTAGCATTTATGGATCTGGAGAAGGCATATAATAGAGTTGAAAGATATGCTCTGTGGAAGGTATTAAGAATATATGGTGTGGGAGGAAAGTTGTTAGAAGCAGTGAAAAGTTTTTATCGAGGATGTAAGGCATGTGTACGTGTAGGAAGAGAGGAAAGTGATTGGTTCTCAGTGAATGTAGGTTTGCGGCAGGGGTGTGTGATGTCTCCATGGTTGTTTAATTTGTTTATGGATGGGGTTGTTAGGGAGGTGAATGCAATAGTTTTGGAAAGAGGGGCAAGTATGAAGTCTGTTGTGGATGAGAGAGCTTGGGAAGTGAATCAGTTGTTGTTCGCTGATGATAAAGTGCTGGTGGCTGATTCATGTGAGAAACTGCAGAAGCTGGTGACTGAGTTAGGTAAACTGTGTGAAAGAAGAAAGTTAAGAGTAAATGTGAATAAGAGCAAGGTAATTAGGCACAGTAGGGTTGAGGGTCAAGTCAATTGGGAGGTAAGTTTGAATGGAGAGAAACTGGAGGAAGTAAAGTGTTTTAGATATCTGGGAGTGGATCTGGCAGCGGATGGAACCATGGAAGCGGAAGTGGATCATAGGGTGGGGGAGGGGGCGAAAATCCTGGGAGCCTTGAAGAATGTGTGGAAGTCGAGAACATTATCTCGGAAAGCAAAAATGGGTATGTTTGAAGGAATAGTGGTTCCAACAATGTTGTATGGTTGCGAGGCGTGGGCTATGGATAGAGTTGTGCGCAGGAGGATGGATGTGCTGGAAATGAGATGTTTGAGGACAATATGTGGTGTGAGGTGGTTTGATCGAGTGAGTAACGTAAGGGTAAGAGAGATGTGTGGAAATAAAAAGAGCGTGGTTGAGAGAGCAGAAGAGAGTGTTTTGAAATGGTTTGGGCACATAGAGAGAATGAGTGAGGAAAGATTGACCAAGAGGATATATGTGTCGGAGGTGGAGGGAACGAGGAGAAGTGGGGTAAACCATGGAAAGCTGTGTATGTATGTATATTTGCGTGTGTGTACGTATGTATATACATGTGTATGGGGGTGGGTTGGGCCATTTCTTTCGTCTGTTTCCTTGCGCTACCTCGCAAACGCGGGAGACAGCGACAAAGCAAAAAAAAAAAAAAGATATATATATATATATATATATATATGTATATATATATATATATATATATATATATATATATATATATATATATATATATATATATATATATATATATATATATATACATATATATATATTGGATAAGATCACAATTTTGCGCGTGGCCAAGATATAGCTATGATTCCAGGGAGAAAATGAAACACGATATGCTCCTAAGTACACTTTCGTGTAATAATCACATTATCAGGGGAAACGTAAGAGAAAATATAAGTTAGTTGATATACATCGAAGAGACGAAGCTAGGACTCCATTTGGTAAACATGCGATTGTCCAAGAGAGACAAGGAGCGTTCATAAACCTGTCATTTTACATATTCTATCAACAATAAAGTTATATAATCTGTATACACCATCACTAACTATGATTATAATTATCTCTGCATTTAATAATAGAAGATTCAATGAAATTTCTCGTGGTGATAGAGTTAGAGGTAATAACTGAGATGGCATTACTCCAAAAATACAGTGATGATAGTTTTTAACGTGATTATTCTAGGCATTTGATTCTTGTCCCGTTTTAATACTTCATAATGGAGATTATTATGCTCAAATATTTGGTATGACAATGGGTAACCCTCTTTAACCTGTACTAAGTAATCTCTATACGAAATTTTTTGAAACAAAATTACTAAAGGATATCTTATTTTCTAATGCAATTTGGTTTAGGTATGTAGATGATGTTCTTTGTGTTTGGCCAACAAATGAAAATTTGCAAATATTTCTCCCCTTACTTAACAATTTAATAACTTCCATCAAATTTACTGTAGAAAAAGAAAATAATGGTATGTTACCATTTTTAGATTGCATGATCCATAGGCAAGGAAACAAGTTTAAGCTTAGCATATACAGAAAACCCACAAATGTATGATCATATGTCCATTATTACTCATCTTAACATGATAGAGTAAAATTATCCTCATTTCAATCTATGTTCCTTAGGGCATTACGTATTTGCAGTCCTGAGTTTATTGATGATGAGTTTGAGAAGATATATTCTATTGGATCTAAGTTAAAGTACCCTAGATCTTTCACTGATAAATCCCTTAAGTTAGAAGAGAAATCATTTTATAGAGTTGAGCTCAAACCTCCCATTGACACCAAGAATCTTTTAGTTCTCCCTTTTAATAATAATTTCACTTTTCTTCCCATGCTGCTTAAATCCTTTAATGTAAATGTTGTCTTTAGCAACAACAATACTATAAAGAATATTTTAATCAGGAATTCATCAGAAAATTCTCTTGGTTGCATCTATAAAGTCCCTTGTGGACACTGTGATAAATTTTATGTTGGTCAGACTGGTAAGGATCTTTCTGTTAGACTTATGCAACATAAATATAGTATAAGAACGGAACAAGAATCAAATGCCTTGTTTAATCATGTTGAAAACTATGATCATTGTATTGACTGTGGTAACGCCATCTCAGTTATTAACTCTAACTCTATTACCATGAGAAATATCATTGAATCTTCTATTATTAAATACACAAAGAACTATAATCTTAATATTAGTGATGGTCTGTACAAATTAGATAACGTTATTGTTGATAAGATTTGTAAAATGATTAGTTTATGAACGCTCGTTGTATGTTTTGGACAATCACATGTTTACCAAAAGGCGTCCTAGCTTCGTCTCTTCGATGTATATCAACTGACTGTTATATTTCTCTCTTGTGTCTCCCCTGATGATGTGATTATTACACGAAAGTGCACTTGGGAACTTTTCGTGTTTCAATTTCCCGTGGAGTCATAGGAATATCTTGATCACGAGGAAAATTGTGATACTTTCCAATATATATATATATATATATATATATATATATATATATATATATATATATATATATATATATATATATATATATATATATATATATATATATATATATGAGGATATTCCCTCAAAGACCCAGTCCTCTGTTCTTAACGCTACCTCGCTATCGCGGGAAATGGCAAATAGTATGAAAGAAAAGAAAATATATATATATATATATATATATATATATATATATATATATATATATATATCATGAAGGTGCGCGTTCATATACACTTTATTTGTATATATATATATATATATATATATATATATATATATATATATATATATATATATATATATATATTATCCCTGGGGATAGGGGAGAAAGAATACTTCCCACGTATTCCCTGCGTGTTGTAGAATGCGACTAGAAGGGGAGGGAGCGGGTGGCTAGAAATCCTCCCCTTTCTTGTTTTTTTTTAATTTTCCATAAGAAGGAACAGAGAAGGGGGTCAGGTGAGGATATTCCCTCTAAGGCCCAGTTCTCTGTTCTTAACGCTACCTCGCTAACGCGGGAAATGGCAAATAGTATGAAAAAAAAAAAAAAAATATATATATATATATATATATATATATATATATATATATATATATATATATATATATATATATATATATATATATATATATATATATATATGGACGATTTAGAAGATTTTTGCAGGGAAAAAATGCAATTGAGAGGGAGATGTATAAAAGAAAGAGACAGGAGGTCAAGAGAAAGGTGCAAGAGGTGAAAAAAAGGGCAAATGAGAGTTGGGGTGAGAGAGTATCATTAAATTTTAGGGAGAATAAAAAGATGTTCTGGAAGGAGGTAAATAAAGTGCGTAAGACAAGGGAGCAAATGGGAAATTCAGTGAAGGGCGCAAATGGGGAGGTGATAACAAGTAGTGGTGATGTGAAAAGGAGAGTATTTCGAAGGTTTGTTGAATGTGTTTGATGATAGAGTGGCAGATATAGGGTGTTTTGGTCGAGGTGGTGTGCAAAGTGAGAGGGTTAGGGAAAATGATTTGGTAAACAGAGAAGAGGTAGTGAAAGCTTTGCGGAAGATGAAAGCCGGCAAGGCAGCAGGTTTGGATGGTATTGCAGTGGAATTTATTAAAAAAGGGGGTGACTGTATTGTTGACTGGTTGGTAAGGT